>NC_037689.1:18453252-18753252 GCF_003255815.1 Theropithecus gelada
ACCTCGCCCGGCTAGTTTTTTTTGTATTTTTTAATAGAGACGGGGTTTCACCGTGTTAGCCAGGATGGTCTCGATCTCCTGACCTCGTGATCCGCCCGTCTCGGCCTCCCAAAGTGCTGGGATTACAGGCTTGAGCCACCGCGCCCGGCCTTCCCAGGCTCTTCTTTCTCTGCTTTGGTACATCTCCACCTTGGCCTACCCTTGGTGGAAGTGGGGGAGGGGGAGAATAAATCTGGAGTCACAAGCCCTGGCTTGGGATATCCCTGTCTTCATGTAGTGCCTGTGTGAGCTCAGGCAGGGCAGGTCACCTCTCCTTTACAAGTCTTAATGCTCTCACTTGTAACACGAGAGTAACACCTACCTCGTAGGGTTGCTGTGAACATTAAGGCAATAGATCTGCATTCTCTTTATAAAGGCCAAGCACTATATGAATGTGACAAGCCATTATTATAGATGGATTTCTGATTTACCTACATAATAAGATATGAAAATGGACCTTCCCAATGCTGTTTTGCACCAGTACAAGAGACATCCAAAAGTAGTGTGCTCAGATCCATAGAAGCTGACTTTATAAAAGGCATGCTCTAAGACTCTCAAATGCCCTCAACAATTTTGACTACAAAGGCATCAAGAGAGGGTAGAAGTAAGAAGGATTTGTGAAGAAGGTTCTTTAGATAAGGCTACTGCCATGCTGTGGGCATCCCTCTCCAACCCCTGAGATGATAGGGAGCTGCCTTTTAACCTCAAGGCTGTGAAATGGTACATTAAGGGGACCCCTGAAGAGGTAACTGTGTGTTCCCCGTGGTTGGGTAGCTAGGATCGGAGCCTGAATTAAGATGGTCTGTGATAGCGGGAGAGAGGGGCTGCACTGCAATACTCTGCACCTCTGCATGTGGGAGCCATGGGGGAAAAAGAGGCTGGAGGCCAGGCATGGCAGCTCACACGTGTAATCCCAGAACTTTGGGAGACTGAGATGGGAGGATTGTTTGGATAGTGATAGTGAGACGCTATCTCTACGAAAAGTAAAAAAAATTGGCTGGGTGCAGTGGCTCACGCCTGTAATCCCAGAACTTTGGGAGGCTGAGGCAGGTGGATCACGAGGTCAGGAGTTCGAGACCAGCCTGACCAACATAGTGAAACCCCATCTCTACTAAAAATACAAAAATTAGCCAGGCATGGTGGCAGGCACCTGTAATCCCAGCTACTTGGGAGGCTGAGGCAGGAGAATTGCTTGAACCTGGGAGGCGGAGGTTGTGGTGAGCTGAGATTGCGCCACTACATACCAGCCTGGGCAAGAGCGAGACTCTGCCTCAAAAAAAAAAAAAAAAGAGAGAGAGAGGAGAAAAGGTTAAAAAAAAAAAACAAAAACAAAACTAGCTGGGCATGGTGGTACACGCCTGTGGCCCCAGCTACTTGGGAGACTGACGTGGGAGGATTGCTTGAGCCCAGGAGGTGGAGGCTGCAGTTAGCTGAGATTGCACCATTGACCCCCAGCCTGGGTGACAGAGTGAGACCCACTCTTGAAAAAAAAGAAAAAAAGGTTGGAGTCTTCTTTTGTTAATCTTTTTGGAAATATACGATACATATTAAAATGGGCACAAACAACAGGTTTATAGTTTGATGAAAACAAACTGAACATCCCAACAAAACCAGAACATTAATTACCAGCATCCCATAAGGTCCCTGTACCCCGCTTTCAGCTACTACTACCCCCCAAGGGTAACCACTATCCAGCTCTCTAATAGCATAGATTATTTTTGCCTCTTCGTTCTTTATAGAAATGGCATCGGCCGGGCGCGGTGGCTCACGCCTGTAATCCCAGCACTTTGGGAGGCCAAGGCAGGCGGATCACGAGGTCAGGAGATCGAAACCATCCTGGCTAACACGGTGAAACCCCATCTCTACTTAAAAAAAAAAAAAGAAAGAAAAATTAGCCGGGTGTGGTGCGGGCACCTGTAGTCCCAGCTATTCGGGAGGCTGAGGCAGGAGAATGGTGTGAACCCGGGAGGGGGAGCTTGCAGTGAGCCGAGATCACACCACTGCACTCCAGCCTGGGCGACAGAGCGAGACTCCGTCTCAAAAAAAAAAAAAAAGGAAATGGCATCATACAGTGTGTACCCTTTAGTGGCTCACTTCATTGCTCAACATTCTATTTACGAGATCCATCTGTATTGTTGTATGTAGTTGTAGATCATTTATTCTCACTACCGTATAGCATCCCATTGTGTGAGCATTCCACAATTTATCCATTCTACTGTTGACAGACATCTGGGTAATTTCCAATTGGGGGCTACTATGAATACCTACGGATATTTTAGCACATGTCTTTTGGTAAACATATGTACACTTTCTCTTGCACGTACATCTAGGAGTGGGACTTCAGAGCCATAGGGGTGGTGTTTGTAAAAGCTACAACAGTTTTAAGTGTTTCCAAAGAGGATTTCTTAAAGAAAGGGTGGATTCCAGCCTCTACCCCCACTCTCTCACATCAGCCCAAGAACCAGAAGCCAAAAGGGGTGCGGATTTTAGAGCAACACTGTATGGTGAGCATCACCAGAGCTGCGGTAAAGGGGCCCAGCGAAGGAGCCTCCCATGAGCCCCATAGAAGAATCTATATGCCAGGAACATGGCCCAACCTACAGAAACATTTGGATCTAGCACAGCATTGTACCTGCCTCCACATGCGTATTGTGAAGGGCTGCTGTTGAGAGGCTAGCCTTTGAGCTCTGTTTCTGGACAGCTGGTTTTCATCTGAACAACTCCACTCCTTGGCTATATGACTTTGGGAAGGTCATTCTTTCTCTCTAGGCCTCACTTTTCTCATCTTTCTGATGTGAGGCTGCTTTCTGCTCTGAACTTGTAATTGACTGTGTTCTAAATGCCTCACGAACAGAAAGCACATCTTTGCTTTCCTCTGTATTCCTAGAGAGCACCTCCTGCTCTACATACTTACTGGCACAGTAGGTCACTGGACAACAAATGTCTTGCAATTTCATTTTCTAAAGAAAAAAGTCTGCTTTTATGGGTTCAGTGATGCACAAAATGAGGATTCAATTGGCGCATTAAAATTAACAACATGGTGTATGTGTGCCTGTCCAAATATAGATGTTACACTGCACACCAGCTTTATGGAAAAATCCATTTCCACTCTTGTGCAACTGATTTTCTCTGAAGAAACAGAGCAAAGACCATCTACGTATCATAAATTTGTCAACTCACTATTTTACCCAAGAATGTTGGGTAATTAGATTCCAACATAGACCCAAAGAATTCTTCTCTTCCTCTGGGAATTTGTTTTATCACTTGCTACTGCCTTGTTCCTAATGCTTAGTATTTAAAGGTTATATATGGGGGGTGGGGAAGACTCCAGACATTATGTAGTCACTGTCTAGAACGGCATTATATTTTAACAGGATATTATCACTCTGGCAAAAAGAAATCATTTTTACTGGATAGGAAATTATTCCATTGTACAGTATTATTCAAGCAATTAGAAATCACATTGTGTGGTGAATGATCAGCTCTTCTTGCTGGAGTTTGTTTTTATACCGTTTGTATTTGAAATGTGGGGCTGTAGAGAGAAGAAGACTTTTTTAGTAGAAGCATGAACACTCTAAGCAGCTCAGGCAGGTGAGCCGTGATGCAGTTTTATTTCCCAGGAAATTCTTTCTGGAGTTCCCCTGAAGTTCCCTGTCTCGCTTCACCCACAGAAATCTTGAATTCTTTCCCTTTAGCTAAGCTAGGCACCCCTAGGGCTTTATAGGCAACTGACAACTTAAAACTTGGTATTGATCCAAAAGTTTGTTGGAAAATCTGTCTTAGAATTCAGAACAGATTTTCTTCAGTTCTGTATGAATGACTGGTTCCTAGGCACACCACCAGAGCCCATGCCACCCATAGGAAATGAGACTCTAGTATTAATGATGGTCAAGAACCAGTTACTTGGTGGAGTGTTATTTCGTGGTGAAAATCCACTCTAAGTTCTTTCTTGTGAGAACAGAAACTCAGCTCGCCTTCTCTCCTCCCTACTGTGCTCTACTGTCAGAAGTAGGGATTCCTACACCATGGGGGATTGGAGTGTGCAGGACAGGAAAAGGAGTTGGAAGTCATCCAGAAGTCTGAGCAAAGGCAGGGGCTTCCCATCAGTGACAGAAAGAGGAAGGGAAAAGGAGCAGGGGTGGGCCCAGCAATGATGCAGGGGTAGAGGTGAGCATATTTATAGCTTCAGCTACAATCAGGAGGAAAGTCCCTGGACACAGAGGTAATTTTGCTCATGGGACATTGGCAACTTGTGCAGTCATAATTGAGGGACTGTCCCAGTGAATACACAAGTTGATGCTTTAACATTCACTCAAGCCTACTGAAACTTAACCTTTCTTTCCACTTAAAAAAAAAATCATGAAAATAAATCGTTCTATAAAAAAAGATACATGGACCTGTATGTTCATTGCAGCACTATTCACAATAGCAAAGGTATAGAATCAACTTAGATGCCCATCAATGGTGGATTGGATAAAGAAAATGTGGTACATATACACAATGGAATACTACACAGCCATAAAAAATAACGAATGTCCTTTGCAGCAACATAGATGGAGCTAGAACCCATTATCCTAAGCAAATTAACACAGGAACAGAAAACCAGATACCACATGTTCTCGCGTACAAGTGAGAGCTAAACATTGGGTACATAAGGACCTAAAGATGGGAACAATAGACACTGGGGACTACTAGAAGTGGGAGGGGAAAGGGCGACAAGGGCTGAAAAACTACTTATTGTGTACTATGCTCACTACCTAGACAGAAGATAATATCAATCCATACATCTACCGCCAACTGATTTTCAACAAAGTTGCTAATAACACACATTGAGAAAAGGTCAGTCTCCTCAATAAATGGTGCTAGGAAAATTAGATATTCACATACAGAAGAATGAAACTAGAACCCTATGTCTCACCATATACAAAATCAATTCAAAATTGATTAAAAACTTACATGTAAGACTCAAAACTATGAAACTGATAGAAGAAAGCAGGGGAAATGGTTCAAGGTGTGGGTCTGTGCAGGAATTTTTTTGATAAGATCTCAAAGCACAGGCAAATAAAGCAAAAATAGACAAGTAGGATTATATCAAATTAAAAAGTTTCTATACAGCAAAGGAAACAACAGAATGAAGAGACAACTTACAAAATGGGAGAAAATATTTGCAAACTATGCATCTGACAAGGGGGTTAATATCCAGAATATGGAAGGAACTCAATTCAATAGCCAAAAAACCCCCATCTGATTAAAAAGTAGGTAAAAGGCCTGGATAGACATTTTCAAAAGAAGACATACAAATAGCCAACAGGTATATGAAAAAATACTCAGCATCACTAATCATCAGGAAATGCAAATCAAAACCAGTGAGATATCATCTCATCCTAGTTAGAATGGCTGTTACTAAAAAGACAGAAGATAATAAGTGTTGGCAAGGATGTGGAGAAAAGGGAACCCTTACATACTGTTGGTGAGAATGTAAATTAGTACAGTCATTATGGAAAACAGTATTGAGGGTTCCTCAAAAAATTAAAAATAGGACTACCATATGATCCAGCAATCCCACTACTGGTTATATATCCAAAGGAAATGAAATCGGCATATTGAAGAGTTATCTGTACTCCCATGTTTATTGCAGCAGTATTCATAATACCCAAGTTATGGAATCAACCTGTATTCGTCAGTGGATGAATGGATAAAGAAAATGTATATATACATGATGGGGCCAGGCGTGGTGGCTCACACTTGTAATCTCAGTACTTTGGGAGGCTGAGGAGGGTGGATCACTTGAGGTCCGGAGTTCCAGACTAGCCTGGCCAACAGGGTGAAATCCTGTCTTTACAAAAATATATATATATATATCAGCTGGGCATGGTGGCGGGCACCTGTAATCCCAGCTACTCAGTAGGCTGAGGCAGGAAAAGTGCTTGAACCTGGGAGGCAAAGGTTACAGTGAGCCGAGATCTTACCACTGCACTCCAGCCTGGATGACAGAACAAGACTCTGTCTCAAATAAATAAAAATAAAATATATACAATGGAATACTATGGATAAAGAAAATGTTGTATATACACATAATGGAATACTATTCAGCTGTCAAAAAGAATAAAGTTCTGTCATTTGCAACAACATGGATGAACCTAGAGGATATTATGTTAAATGAGCCAGGCACAGAAAGATAAATACTGCATGATCTCACTCACAGGCAGAATCTAAAAGAGTTGACCTCATAGAAGTAGAGAGTAGTAGTGGTTACAAGAGGCTGGGGAGGGTGGGGAGATGGGGTATGGAAAGATGTTGGTCAGTGGGGACAAAGTTACAGTTAGGAATAAGTTCTGGTGTTCTATGGCACAGTGGGGTGACTATAGTTAACAATATTTTGTGTATTTCAAATTTGCTGTAAGAGAGGACTTTGTATGTTCTCACCACAAAGAAATGATAAATGTTTAAGGTGATGGATTTGCTAATTGCCCTGACTTGATCATTATACAATGTATATATGTATTCAAATATCACATTGTACCCTATAAATATGCACAGTTATTGGTGTCAATTAATAAAATAAAGCTTAAAAAATTAGTCCATGTTGCTAATGTGGCTCTAGGGCATCCCTGTCAATACTGCTGTATAGTATTCCATCTTATGAACAGACCTTTCCTCAGCCAAACTCAGGACCCAGTCATGTACTCACTTCTTCCCACCTCACACAGGATATCAGATTCTTAACTCACAATCAGAGGAACACCCTTTTCTAAGGACAAAATTGTCCAGGTGCCTCACCTCAGCCCTCCTTCCTGAGCCCCAGGAGAAGCTGCCATTGGAAATGGCAGGCTGCCTGGTGAGTATGGGATTCAGAACATGATCTGACCTTGAGAGAGAATTTGTCCTTGTCATGTGAGAAGAACAGAAGAACTGCCTCCAGGCCCGGTGGATAGATGACTCACAACCCTGGAACTTCCTACCTCTTTTCCCTGGATGGAATCCAAGTCATGCTGTCAAAATATAATTAATTCACTCTTTAAAAGGAAAAAAATTCTCAAACTTTAGAATAACAGAATCATACAATGCAAGAGCTAGAAGAGTAACTTGTCCCTGCCTCCTTCCCTAACACCTTAATATAAGACAAGGGACATCTGGGCATCAGCCAAGCCAAGTATCTGAGGATATTTCTAGACAGCAGTCACTTGGGGTTTTTCTAGAAGGGGCCGAAGGGTGAAGACTTGAAAAGGAGCAGAAGCAGAGTGTTGGAATGGCTGAGAACCACCCTTCATGATTAATCAGTGACATTTAGAGCCATCTCTCAGCTCAGCTCACCAGAGCAGGGAATCTCCTGGCAAAAGTCTCTGTCCCAGGATTTCTGGCACTTAGTTTGCTGGCCTGTGTCAAGCATTCCTTGAACACTATCTGGCTGGTCAATGCTGGTGCCTGCCATGCAGTATCTTTGAAGTAGGAAAAGGGCTCCTTTGAGTTCTAACTGACAGCTTTGACTGTGTGGAAGCTGTTAATTTACCACAGTTGGCTGCTTTCCCCATCACCCCTCTAATCTACAAGAAGGATCTGAAAAGGAAGCCCTGAAAGTTAGTGCTAATGTGAACCCCAGAGATGTTCTAGCCCAACACCTGATTTATCAAATTATTAGTTTAACAAATAGGGGCCAAGTGCCTACAGTGTGCCAGACTCTTGGCTGGGCACTGCAAATACAGTGATGATCAAAACCAGACATGCCTCTGCCCTCTTGAAGATTACATTATAGTGGGTAGGGGTAGGGGGTGACCAATATTAAAAGCAATCACACAAACAAATGTAAAATACATAATGCTATGAGGCAGATTTAGGGAGGTCAGGAAGGGCTACCTCAAAGAGGTAAGGTTTAGGCTGACATGTGAAGCAGGAGCAGGTGTTAACACAGCAAAGAAGGGGGAAAGAGCTTTAGGGGAGAGGGAACAGTGAGTGGTAAGATGGAGTACAGCAAATTTGAAGGGCAGAAAGAGGCCATGTGGCCAAAGTAGAGATGGGGAGATGAAGAGGGGAGCAGGGGCCATATCACTTGGAACCTTGAAGCCTATGTTAAATATTCTGGTCTTTATCCTAAAAGCAATGGGAAGCCATTGAAAGGCTTCAACTGAGGGATGGGACATGATCAAAACTGAATTTTCAAAAAGATATCTTTGACCTCTGTGTGGAGAACAAACTGGAAAGGGGCCAATTGGGAGGATATTTTAGGTGAGAGATACTGGTGACTTGGGCAAGGGTGGGGCTGGTGGTGGTGGTAAAGAGAAGAGAACAAATATGAGAGATATTTAGGAGGTTAAATTAATAGGACTTGGTGATGGCTTAGATATAGGGGTGGCAGGGAGGTGGAAGTCAAGGAGAGTTTACAGGTTTCTTCAATTGTTGGTACTATCAAGTGAAATACAGACCACTGAAAGAGGACCAGGTTTGTGACAGAAGATTGAGTGTTGAGTTTTGGGTGCTTTTGTGATATCCAAGAGGTGATATCAAACAGATTGCTGACTACATTTGGGTCTGGGACTGAGAGAAGAAGTCTGAGCTGGAAATCTATATATAGTTGACCCTTGAACAACCTGGAGGTTAGGGACATCAACTCCCTATAGAGTAGAAAATCCATGTATAACTTTTGACTCCTGAAAAACTCAGCTACTAATAGCCTACTGTTGACCTGAAGCCTCACAAATAGCATAAACAGTCAATGAACACATATTTTGTATGATATATATATGTATCTTTACATATATTATTTAGTATTCTTATAATAAAGTAAGCTAGAGAAAAGAAAATATTAAAAAATTAAAGGGAAGAGAAAGATATTTACTATTCACTAAGTAGAAGTGGATCATCGTAAAAGTCTTCGTCTTTGTTGTCTTCGCAAAGAGTAGGCTGAGGAGAGGAGGAAGAGGAGAGGTTGGTCTTGCTGTCTCAAGGGTGACAGAGACAAGAAAATCTGTGTACAAATAGACCTGCGTTGTTCATTTCAAGCCTGAATTGTTCAAGGGCCAACTGTATACCCTTAAGACATCTGCAAATAGGCAGTGATTTAGTCAGGATCTCAAAAGAAAACAGATGGTACAATCAAATTAGGATAATGCAATTAGGATTAATAAAAGGAGTATATTAGGTCCCTGCTGCATAACAAACAGAACCATAACCTCAGTGGCTTAACAGAGCAAACATTTTATTTCTTGGCCACAAGTGTGTGGGTTGGTTGTGATTCAGCTGATTTAGGCTGGGTGCAGCTGGACCAGGCTGACTCCAGACTTCAAGTCCCATTCATGTCTGTTTCATGTGTCTGATTCCCTCTGGGAGTGGTGCCATATCAAAGACTCAGAGTTGGCCTCTGCTGTTGGCCAGTCAGGCATCCAGCAGTGAGTTTTGTAAGGGAAGCCTATATTGTGGATGCTCTGACATGGAGTTTATAAGATCATCGAGGAAACACCACGGTAAGTGGGGGTAGAGGCTGACTGACAACGAAGGATGGATTGTCTAGTCCACCTAATTATTGAGAGCCTCCTCTGCAGTAGATGCCCTGTACTGACTATTTACATGGACATGGATATTTTCATCTTTTGGGCTTAGTCCCAGAGGTCCATCCATATACCTGCCCCAATACCTCCTTATCACCAGTTTTCCAGTCTTGCTCTTTCCAAGTCCCCGACAAATTGGATAACCCATTAGCGATTGCTTATGAGGCAGTGTGGATCCAGTCGTCTGGCTGTTCTCAGTCCCAACAAAATGAACAACCAAATGAATCACTGGAAGTTCTGCCTCCTGGGAGGATTTTCCTTCGTCACCATTTTCAGGGCCACTTCAGAATATGGCTGTGGTATAATAGACGTCCACTTCTGGCTGATGCCAGCATGGCATGCTACTATGGTTTAAATGTTTGTCTCCTCTGAAACTCATCTTGATACTTAATTCCCAATGTGGCAATATTGAGAGGTGGGACCTTTAGGAGTTGATTGGATCAGGAGGGCTCTGCCCTGGATCACTAAATTAATGAGTTAGTGGATTTATGAGTTATGAGAGTGGGACTGATGACTTTATAAAAAGAGGAGGAGAGACCTGAGCTGGCATGCTCAGCTGCTTCACCATGTAATGCCCTGCATTGCCTCAGGACTCTGCAGAGAGTCCCCACCAGCAAGAAGGCCCTTACCAGATATAGCCCCTTGACCCTGAACTCCACCTCCATAACTGTAAGAAATAAATTCCTTTTAAAAATAACTTACCTAGTTTCAGGTATTCTGTTATAAGCAACAGAAAAAAATGGACTAAGAAAAGTGGTACCAAAAGTGGAGTTGTTGCTAATAACAAATTCCTAAAAATGGGGAAGTAGCTTTGGAACTGATAAATGGGGAGAAGCTGGAAAAGTTTGGAGGAGCAAGCTAGAAAAAGCCTGTATTTCTGTGAACAGAGCATTATGGGCAATCCTGGTGAGGGCTTAGAAAACAAGAAGACTTGGGCCGGGCGCGGTGGCTCAAGCCTGTAATCCCAGCACTTTGGGAGGCCGAGACGGGTGGATCACGAGGTCAGGAGATTGAGACCATCCTGGCTAACATGATGAAACCCCGTCTCTACTAAAAAATACAAAAAACTAGCCGGGCGAGGTGGCGGGCGCCTGTAGTCCCAGCTACTCGGGAGGCTGAGGCAGGAGTGAAATTAGGCCTCATAAAACTTAAAAAATTAGCACCAGGTGGCCCTAGATAGGGTCCCACCCTGCCTCGATAGGGTCCCACCCTGATAGGGTCCCACCCTGCCAATTCTGGGAAACAACCTCATGGGGTCCCACCCTGCCAATTCCGGGGGTCCCACCCTGCCTCGAAGTTCCCAGAATCAACAACTCCAGGAAAGAACCTCATAAGGTCCTGCTCTAACCAATTAGAACAAGACACCTTGCTCAGGCCATAGCTAGACCCAATTATTTTGCGCCTTAAGCTTTGTTTGAATTTCGCGCCACAAGCTGTGTTTGAACTTGTGTTTGCCTATATAAACAGCCTGTAACAAGCAGTCAGGGTCCCAGGGCCAACTTAGAGCTTGGGACCCTAGCGCGCTAGTAATAAATAACTCTCTGCTGTGAACCTCGTGTCGGTGATCCTTCGCGGCGACCCCTGCCCAGGAGGGAATCGAGAGTTCGGTTCCAACAGGAGAATGGCATAAACCCGGGAGGCGGAGCTTGCAGTGAGCTGAGATCCGGCCACTGCACTCCAGCCTGAGCGACAGAGTGAAACTCCGTCTCAAAAAAAAAAAAAAAAAAAGAAAAGAAAAGAAAACAAGAAGACTAGAGAAAGCTGGAAACTCCTTAGGATTGGTTAAGTGGTCGTGACCAGAGTACTGATAGAGACACGGTCTGTAAAGGCCATTCTGATGAGGTTTCAGATGGAACTGAAAAACAAGGTATTGAAACCTGGACTAAAGGCTGTTCTTGTTATAAATGAACAAAGAAGTTGGCTGAACTGTGTCTATCCCCAAGGGCTTTGTGGAAGGCTGAGCTGGAGAGTAATGATGTAGGATATCTGGCAGAAGAAATATTGAAGCAGCAAAGCATTTAGGCTGCTGCATGGCTACTTTTAACTGCTTACATTAAGCTACAAGAGGGAAAAAAATAACTTAAAGGTGGAATTTATAATAAAAAGGAAAGCAAATTGAAAAGATTTGGAAAATTCTCAGCCTGGTCATGTGGTAGAGAATGGAAGAGCATTTTCAGCAGAGGAAACCAAGAGTGTAGCCCAGTGACTGTTTGCGAAAGAAATTAGCATAGCTAGAAGGCAGCCAGGTGCTATTCCTCAAGACAATGGAAGGAAGACCCCCAGAGGCATTTCAGAGAACTTTGAGGCTGCCCCTCCCATCACAGGCCACCTAGAGGCCTGTGAGGGAAGAACGGCTTCAGGGGATGGGCCTGAGGCACCCTTTACAGGCTTGCCGCCCAGGGCTGCCTCAAGACTCTGCTCCCCACACTCTGGCACAGTGCTTCTTGCCCCGCCCCAGCCGTGGCTCAAGCAGCCCCAGGTGCAGATCAACCCACTACCCAAAAAGATACAAGTTTTAAGCCTTGGCAGCATCCACATGGTGCTAATTCTTCAGGCGTACAGAAAGCAAGAGCAGCGGAGACTTGGCAGCCTCCATGCAAATTTGAAAGAATGTCACTGAAAGCCTGGGGGCCCAGACAGTGACTTGTCAGAGGCAGAGCCACTGCACAGAACCCCCACTAAAGCAATGCTGAACAGAAGTGTGGGGTCAGAGCTGCCACCAAGAGTCCTTATCAGGGCAATGTCTAGTGGAGCTGTGGAAGTGAGGTTACCACAGAGAGTCCCCACTAGGGTCATATCTGGTAGAGCCGTGGGACTAGGATGCCATGATGACCCCAGAACTGTGGAGTCACTGGCAGCATAAAATGTCCACCTGGGAATGCTTCAGGCACCAGACCTCAACCTGGAGCAGCTACAGGGGCTGTACCTAGCAAAGCAATAGGGGTGGGGCTGCCTGAGGCCCCAGTGTGTCCACGAGGTAACACGCGGAATCAAAAGCGTTTATTCTCCAGCTTTAAGATTTAATGTCTGCCCTGCTGGGTTTCAGAGTTGCTTGGGGCCTGTTACTTCTTTCTTTTTGCCTATTCTCCCTTTTATGTCTGTACCATCAATGTGTCTTGAAAGTAGATAGCTTGTTTTGATTTCACAGGCTCATAGATAAGCCTCTAGACTTTGGATTTTTGAGTTGGCGCTGGAACAAGTTAAGACTTTGGGGCCATGGGGATGGAAGAAATACATTTATATGTGAGAAAGACATGAGTTTTGGGGACCAGGAATAAAATGCTATGATTTGAATGACTATCCCCTCTAAAGCTCATGTTGAAACTTAATCTCCAATGTGACAGTACTGAGAAGTGGGGACTTTAAGAGGTGATTAGGTCATGAGGGCTCTGCCCTCATAAATGGATTAATCCATTAATGGATTAATGGATTATCACAGGAGTGGAACTGTTGGGTTTTTTTTTTTTCTTTTCCTTTTGGTGGTGGGGACTGATGGCCTTATAAGAAGAGGAAGAGAGACCTTCACTAGCATGCTTGGCCCCTTCAGCATACGACACCTTGCACTGCCTTGTGACCCTGCAGAGAGTTCTAACCAGCAGGAGTGTCTTCACCAGATGTGGCCCCTTGGCCTTGGACTTCTCAGCTCCATAACTGTAAGAAAAAAATTCCCTTTTTTCATAAATTACCCAGTTTCAGGTATTCTGTTATAAGCAACATAAAATGGACTAAGACATATACAGATCCATTAGGGAGGCAGACCCAGGCCTTTTCCTCCTCTGATAACAGGTCATAGGAAATGGAGGCCATAAAGTGTGGACTGAAGGAGAGACACAACAGTGGTAAGAGCAGATACTATGGGAGTCTGAGCCACCTGCTAGTGTAGTTTTCTCTTGTTTTCCAAACATGTTTGGGATACACATAGGGAGCAAGATGGTGGAATAGAAGTCTGCATCAATTGTCCCCCCTTGCAAGGACACCAAATTCACAACTACACAAAAAAAGCATCTTCATAAGAACCAAAAATCAGATGAGCACTCACAATATCTGTGAGTCCTCATAGTTTTAATTTCATATCACTGAAAAGAGGCACTAAAGACACACAAAAAAGTAAAGATATTCCATGTTCAAGGATTGGAAGAATCAATATTGTTAAAATGTTTATACTACCCAAAGCAATCTACAGATTCAAAGCAATCCCTATCAAAATACCAATGACTTTCTTCACAGAAATAGAAAAACAATCCTAAAATTTATATGGAACAACAAAAGACCCAGAATAGCCAAAGCTATTCTAAGCAAAAAGAACAAAACTGGAGGAATCACATTACCTGACTTCAAATTATACTGCAGAGCTATAGTAGCCAAAACAGTATGGTACTGGCATTAAAACAGAAACATAGACCAATGAAGTAGCATAGAGAACCCAGAAACGAATCCATACACCTACAAGGAACTCATTTTTGACAAAGGTACCAAGAACATACACTGGAGAAAAAGACAGTGTCTTCAATAAATGGTGCTGGGAAAACTGGATATCCAGTTTAAATCATTTATATCCAAAAGACAAGCAATAACAAATGCTGATGAGGATGTGGAGAAAAGGGAACTCTTGTACACTGTTGGTGGGAATATAAATTAGTACAACCCCTATAGAGAATAGTTTGAAGGTTCCTCAGAAAACTAAAACTAGAGCTACCATATGATCCAGCAACCCCTCTGCTGGGTATATGCCTAAAAGAAAGGAAATCAGTACATTGAATGATATCTGCACTCCCATGCTTGTTGCAGCACTTTTCACAATAGCTTAGATTTGGAAGCAACAGATGAATGAATAAAGAAAATGTGGTACTTATACACAGTGGAGTATTATTCAGCCATAAAAAAAAGAATGAGATTGGCTGGGCACAGTGGCTCACGCCTGTAATCCCAGCACTTTGGGAGGCCGAGGCGGGTGGATCACCTGAGGTCGGGAGCTTGAGACCAGCCTGACCAACATGGAGAAACCCTGTCTCTACTAAAGAAAAATACAAAAAATTGGCCAGGCGTGGTGGCGCATGCCTGTAATCCCAGCTACTCGGGCAGGAGAATCGCTTGAACCCGGGAGGCGGAAATTGCAGTGAGCCGAGATTGTGCCATTGCACTCCAGCCTGGGCAACAAGAGTGAAACTCCGTCTCAAAAAAAAAAAAAAAGAAAAGAAAAGAAAAGAAAAGAAATCCTGTCATTTGCAACGACATGGATGGAACTGGAGGTCATTATGCTAAGTAAAATAAGCCAGGCACAGAAAGACAAACATCACATGTTCTTACTTATTTGTGGGAGCTAAAAATCAGAACAATTGAACACATGTAGATAGAGAGTAGATACTCTTCTCAGAGGCTGGGAAGGGTAGTTGGGGGTTGGGGGAAGGTGGAGATTGTTAATGGGTACATAAAAAATAGAAAGAATGAATAAGTCCTAGTATATGGTAGCACAACGGGGTGACTATAGTCAATAATAATTTAATTGTACATTTAAAAATAACTAAAAATATATAGTTTGATTGTAACACAAAGGACAAATGCTAGAATGGATAGATATCTCATTTTCCATAATGTGACTATTATGCATTGCATGCCTGTATCAAAACATCTATGTACTCCATAAATATATACACCTACTATGTACCGGCAAAAATTAAACATTGAAAAACTCAATAAATATGCTTCTGCCCGATTTCATATATTCCACTTCAGTTTTTTAATGAAAAAATGCTACGTATGTCCAAGTTTGTGGTTTGGTGGATCATTTAATACCCAGCTCATAATGGACCTTTACAAAAGCAGTAGGAGTAGATGCTAAATTTTATTGAATGCTGTTACATGATCTATAAAGATAAGCATGTGTTTTTTTACTCTGTTAATATCACATATCATAGTAATACATTTCTGCACACTGAACTATCCTTCCATTCTTAGTATAAACCCCATTGGCAACAGTAACTTATTTATTTATTTATTTATTTTTGAGACAGAGTCTTGCTCTGTTACCCAGACTGGAGTGCAGTGGCGCGATCTCAGCTCGCTGCAGCCTCCACCTCCTAGGTTCAAGTGATTCTCTTGCCTCAGCCTCCTGAGTAGCTGGGATTATAGGAGCACGCCACCATGCCTGGCTAATTTTTGTTTTCAGTAGAGATGGGGTTTGACCAGGCTGGTCTCAAACTCCTGACCTCAGGTGATCCGCCCGCCTTGGCCTCCCAAAGTGTTGGGATTACAGGCATGAGCCACTGGGGCTGGCCAAATAATTTTCTTTTTTTTTTTTTTAATGTTCTTGCTGAATTTTTTTTGCAAATTTTTTTTTTAGGGTTTTTTCCCTGGTTTTTTTTTTTTTTTTTTTTTTGAGATGGAATCTTGCTCTGTCGCCCAGGTTGGAGTGTAGTGGTGCGATCTTGGCTCACTGCAAGCTCTGCCTCCCAGGTTCACACCATTCTCTGGCCTCAGCCTCCCGAGTAGCTGGGACTACAGGAGCCTGCAACCACACCTGGCTAATTTTTTTGTATTTTTAGTAGAGACAGGGTTTCACTGTGTTAGCCAGGACGGTCTCGATCTCCTGACCTCGTGATCCGCCCGCCTCAGCCTCCCAAGGTGCTGGGATTACAAGCTTGAGCCACCGCACCTGGCCTTACATTGATATTAATGGGTGAGATTTGTTTGCAGTTTTGTTTTGTGTGTTATTTTTGCTAGATTTGATTTCAGTATTATAGCTTAATAGAATTCTATTTCCTTCTTTGTCTATGCTCTGGAACTCTAAAAGCATTAGAATTATCCATTCCTCAAATATTTGCTGGAACTGCCATGTGAAACTGCTGTGTGAAACTTTACCATCACCTACCAGTTCTGCTGAGTCTCTTTGGGTCAACTCATCCCTTGATTAGGAAAGCTTTTTCTTTAACAGACCAAACCACCAGCAGATATGCCCTTTAGTTCAATGTTTCTCAGATTGTAGCCTGGAATCACCTGGAATGCCAGTTTAAAAAGCCCTTTAACCTTTTAAATTATAATTTCTTGGTGGGGGGTCAAGTTTTCATTTTTCACGTGCTCTCCAGGTAATTCTCCTGTACACTCTAGTTTGAATCTTCCTTATTAGTAAGAAGCCTCCAATTGTTCTGTTGTGCCCAGACCCTCTGTTCCCCAAAGAAGACCACCAGAGTCCAGAGTCCAGAGTCAAAGCCAAGCGGCAAGGATCTTTATGACAAGTTTGAACCTGGTCCCTCCATTACACAGCATACAAGAGGGCCCCGAACAATGCGAGTGCTTGCTTTTTTATAGCCCGAAAGTTACAGGGGAACAAAGGAATTCTTTCGGTTCCCGCGCTTTCAGTAAAACCTTGAACGGCTGTCTCCTTATCGGAGACCTTCCAGGTGGTGTTTGTACTGGGCTCAGGAAGTTTGAGAGATATGTGGTGGGATGGGAGGATGGGATGTGTTTGTACTGGGCTCAGGAAGTTTGAGAGATATGTGGTGATATGTGGTGGGATGGGAGGATGGGATGTGTTTGTACTGGGCTTGTTTGTTTTGAGCCCGGGGCTGAGGAATGTGCCCGGCTCCTCTCAGTTCCATGTTAAAACAAAAAACTTGGCCAGTCGTGGTGGCTCACGCCTGTAATCTCAGCACTTTGGGAGGCCGAGGCAGTCGATCACTTGAGGTTAGGAGTCCAGCCAGGCCAACATGGCGAAACCCTGTGTCTACTAAAAATACAAAAATTAGCTGGGCGTGGTTATGGGTGCCTGTAATCCCAGCTACTCGGGAGGCTGAGGCACAAGAATCACTTGAACCCAGGAGGTGGAGGTTGCAGTGAGCTGAGATTGTGCCACTGCACTCCAGCCTGAGCGACAGAGTAAGACTCCATCTAAAAAAAAAAAAAAAACAAGACAAGAGACTTTCATAGTCCATTTGAGTTGTTATGACAGAATACCACAGACTAGTGACTTATAATCAACAGAAATTTATTTCTCACAGTTTTGGAGGCTGGATGTCCAAGATCACAGTGCCAGCAGATCAATGTCTGGGGAGAGCCTGCTTTCTGGTTCCTAGACAGCTGTCTGCTTGCTGTGTCCTCACATGGCATAAGTAGTAAGTGAACTCTCTGGGGTCTCTTTTATAAGGGTACTATTCTCATTCATGGGGGCAGAGTCCTCATGACCTAATCATCTCTCAAAGGTGTTAGGATTTCAACATATGAATTCTGGGGGGACACAAACATTTAGTCTATTACAAAGACTATTCTATCCCCAGGTCTGCCCTATTTTGCATAGGTGTGTTAAATAAAATTTATGGGAGGCCATTGATTTGGACTGAGCTTCTGCACTAGGCTCCAACATATCAACTCAAAATGGAATCACTCATGCTAAGGTTCCGCATCACCAAACTGAAACCTAAGCTGTTTACTTGTAAGATCTGACCTTCCAAAGAATCAGGAGAAAGATGATAGCCCAAACCCACTAAGCCAACATGATTCCCTATAAGGAAAGTAACTGAAATAACCAACTCTCTTTGTCCCTTGTTTCTGTTTTCTTCAACCTTTTCTGCCTATGAAGCCCACCCACTCTTCTCCGCTCATTAGAGCTTTTTTCTCTTTTGTAGACTGGATGCTGCCCAATTCATGAATCACTGATAAAAGCCAATTCATCTTTAAAAACTCAATTTGCTGAAATTTTGTTCTTTGACAGGTGTCTGTGAGCCAGGTAAAGCCTGTTTTTCTTCTCTTGCCCATCTGTTGATGGCCTCAAGGAAAATTATATATCCAGTGATTCCCTTCTCTTTTCCTAGAATCATCCTCTGAGGTCCCATTTGCCCCCTTTACCCATGGTGTCTGTTTGGTGGGAAAAGCTTTATAACAGTGATCAGAACTCCACTGAGGGTCAGAGATGGATAGGGTGACCAACCATCCTGGTTTGCCCAGGACTTTCCTGATTTAGTAGAGAAAGCCCTGTGTCTCAGGAAATCCCTGGGTCCTAGGCAAAGTAGGACAGTTTGTCACCCTATATCCTGTGTCAGACCTGGTATAATCATGCAGTCCATCAATCTTTCACCACACTTAGCTGTCCAAGGTTATTTCTGGGAAATCTGGCTGGATGAGTTGGAAAGAACACCCTTCTACCACCGGCACCACCATCCTAAACTACATTTAACACTCTAAATTCTGGGTTTCACTCCAGACGTATTGTGTCTGAATCTTATTAAAACAAGATTCAAATACATATTCAAATTTGAGAAACACTGCCCCAGGGCATTTGTTCTAAACTTTGGCTGCACAGTGGAATCATCTGGGGAGTTTTAAAAAAAAGTAATGATGTCTGGGTCTTGCTTCCAGTGATTCTGATTCAGTTGGTCTCTGGTTCAGCTTGGGTATCTGGATTTTTTTTTTAAACACACCAAGTGATTCTAATGTGCAGCCAAAGTTGAGAACCACTGCTCTAGACTAGAGACTAGAATAAAACTCCATCCTGGGCAATGGAGCAAGACTCTGCCCCTGCCCCTAAAAAAAAGAGAATAGAGTACATTCAGCCCAGATGCTAGGGTATGCTTGGATGACTGTCCAAATCTAACAGTCTTGCACAACACTGATTTCCTCCCCTTCTACCAGCCCTCTTAACCTTAAAAGAGGATAAAGGCTAGCACTGTGCTTGGCCAACCCTTCTCTTCTTGTCTAATATGCTGTTATTGTATACTATACTATACTATACTATCCATACTATACTATACTATATTATACTATACTATTCTGTTATAGTCTACCAGCCACGAAGTCCTTCTTTGTTTTTTTATGATTACAACAGTAATCATGCCCTGCCCAAGTCCTATTACACTTTATGTATGTTGGCTTTTATTGTGCTCTAATTGTTTTGTCTTTTTTTTTTCTTTGAGACAGAGTCTCACTCTGTCGCTCAGGCTGGAGTGCAATGGCACAATATCGACTCACTGCAGCCTCCATCTCCCGGGTTCAATTGATTCTTGTGCCTCAGCCTCCTAAGTAGCTGGAATTACAGGCACGTGCCACCACGCCTGGCTAATTTTTGTATTTTTAATAGAGATGGGGTTTCGCCATGTTGGCCAGGCTGATCTGGAACTCCAGGCTGATCAAGTGATCCGCCCGCCTTGGCCTCCCAAAATGCTTGGATTACAGGTGTGAGCCACGGCGCTGGGCTTGTTTGGCGTTTATTCATCAATGTTCTTTTGGTGACAGGTGACCAAAGCCTAACTTGATCTAGCTTAAATGGAAAGCCAATGTATCAGCTCATATAAGAGAAAAGTGCAGGTGTACTGACTTCATTCAAGTATGGTTGGATCCAGGTACTCAGATGATGTCATCAGAAAGACACCTTTCTCTGCTTCACTTAATATTGATTTCCTCTGTGTAAGCTCCATTCTCAGGCAGGCTCTCTCCACTTGGTAGTGAAAATGGCCGTTCTAAAGATGCGATGGTGGGGGAGGAGGAAGGGATAGCATTAGGAGATATACCTAATGTAAATGACAAGTTAAAGGGTGCAGCACACCAACATGGCACACATGTAATACACAAATACAGAGAATTTGCCCAAGTCCCAGAGCTAATAAGAGGCACAGATAAAAATACAGAGATTTCTGACACTAGAGCCCATCAAAAGATTAGATAGTAGATAGAGTAGATATATAGACAGATGGATGAACAAACAGATGGACAGACAGATAGATGATGTTCATGAGGAAGAGAGTCTCTACTCTTAGCTCTTAGCGGTTAACGAGAATCACAGACTTATTTAGGGAGGTGGTCAAGTTGGTTACAAGTTGAAACCTGGAATTCTCACATGGTTGCCCTGGTTCCCAGAGCTCAGAGCTGCCATAAAGAAGCCCCATATGTAACAAACCTGCACGTTCTGCACATGTACCCTAGAACTTAAAGTATAATAAAAAATAAATAAATAAATAAATAAATAAATAGAACAAAATCATGTTCTTTGCAGCAACGTGGATGCAGCTGGAGGCCATTATCCTAAGCAAATTCATGCAAGAACAGAAAACAAAATACTGCATATTCTCACTTACAAGTGCAAGCTAGATATTGGGTTCTCATGGACATAAAAATGGCAACAGTAGACACTGGGGACTAATAGAGCAGGGACGAAGGAAAGGAGGCAAGGGTTGAAAAACTATTGAGTACTATGCTCACTATCTGGGTAATGAGATCATTCATATCCCAAACCTTAGCATTATTTCATATACCCTAGTAACAGTCCTATACATGTACCCCCAACAAATCTAAAATAAAAGTTGAAATTTTAAAATAAAAAAGATGCGATAGGTTGAGAATTTTAAATTCTATAGTACTTTGAAATCCTCACCAGATAATTATGTTTCACATTATGCCTGGGACCTCAGTCAGCCACATTTTAAAAGCCGCTTAAAATGTCAGCCACATGTTACAGAAACTGAGCCCCAGGAAGTGTAAAACCATAACAGAGAACAAAGACAAGCCCTGGAAAGCAAAAATGATGGGACATAAAGACCTCGCTCTGATCTTTTATTAATGAATCTCTTAGAAATGGACTGTTACAAGTCCCAAAGCATTTTGACTCATTTATCAGACATTTACTCACTACCTACTATGTATCAAGTATGGTGCTGGGGGTTCAGATGAGTAAGACTTGATCCCTCTTTTCATGATCTCAGAAGGTAGCAGACAAGATAGGCACACTACCAACCATATTGCAACATAGCGAGGGCTACTGTGCAAGTGTGGGCTGGGCAGGTGCTTGGTGGTACAATATTTAGGAAAAATCGTGTTGAATGTTTTCTAAAGTCCCTTTTAGTTTGAAATTTCTGCAGTTTATTTCTGTTTCTGAAGTCCTCCTTTCTATTGTAACAGGGGCATTTAGCTCTGTGGGGATGTGGGTGGACTCCAGCTAAATCTACTTACAGATCACCTTAGGAGTTTTCTCGCACGGTAAAAGCCGTTTCCAGGGCCACTGTTTAAAATTACTTATGTATGCTCCAGAAGAAAATCACTTGGAATGACAGAAGCAAAGCCTCGTGACTTGTAGAGAGAATGGAAAGTAGATGTGTTCGATGAAAATGTTAAAAGAACTGCAGAAGGAGAAAGACCAACTGCACAAGAAGAATTTAATTTGAATAGCCCAATCTAAAATTTACAATGCAAATACATGCTAAGACAAGGAAAGGACCTTAATTTTATTTTGGTCTTTATGTGGAAACCCATGGAAGTTTTGTGCTAAGCCTTAGGTATTGTAACACATCAAAATTTGAAGTGTTTCTGTTTCTTAATCTCTTGTATGTGGCCTTTTCTGTTCTTCCCATTAGCTATTAGAGAGCTATTAGTCCTGCAGAGAGGAGATATCTGCATAATAGTGGCCACCATTCATGGAACACTTAACATAGGCCACTGTGCCTTTCATCCTCACATTTAAAAATACTTGACTCATTTAATCCTCATTCTATGATTGGTAGGCAGGTAGTAACATTATTATGCCCATTTTTAAGGTGTAAAAAGAGGAACTCGGAGAAATTGAATTTGCGCAAGTCCCAGAGCTAATAAGAGGCACAGATAAAAATACAGAGATTTCTGACACTAGAGCCCATCAAAAGATTAGATAGTAGATAGAGTAGATATATAGACAGATGGATGAACAAACAGATGGACAGACAGATAGATGATGTTCATGAGGAAGAGAGTCTCTACTCTTAGCTCTTAGCGGTTAACGAGAATCACAGACTTATTTAGGGAGGTGGTCAAGTTGGTTACAAGTTGAAACCTGGAATTCTCACATGGTTGCCCCAAGAGCTCAGAGCTGCCATAAAGAAGCCCCATTAAAGCCCAGAGTTTAGCCTGGCTGGGGACCCTTCCTCTTTCAGCTTCTACTTCCCAGAGGAATTTCTAAGGCTCTCGAGGCAATGGATAATCCTATTTGCCAAACCTTTTGAATGATAATCACCTGGAGTAATTTTTAAAATTCAGAGTGTATGTTGAAATGATTACATGTTGAAATGATAATATTGTAGTTATACTGAGTTAAATAAAATATTAAAATTTAACCCGTTTCCTTTTACTTCTTAAAATGTGACTGCTAGAAAACTGAAAACTGCATATGTGGCTTGCATTATATTTTATTGGAAAGAAGTACTCTATAGAATATGCTAACTTAGAAGGTTAGTTTTAAAGGTACTAAAAGTGTCACTGCGATAGGCAGGGAAAAGAGATGGGGCAGGAGTTCAGTGTGAAGCTGTCTTCATAGACAGAATTAAGAATAATTCAGGACAGAAATATAGTCATAATTAAGCATTAATCAGGCTGCACTTTGGCCCACTTCCTTGCAACCGAAAGTCATGTAGCACTAGATACTGACCATTTGTATCTCCACTGTTCTTATAGATAGGATTTCTGACATTAGAATCATAAGGCTTTTAAGAATTACTTAAGGCCAGGCGCAATGGCTCGCACCTGTAATCCCAGCACTTAGGGAGGCTGAGGCGGGTGGATCACTTGAGGTCAGGAATTCGAGACTAGACTGGCCAACATGGTGAAACCCCTTCTCTACAAAAAATATAAAAATTAGCTGGGCTTGGTAGTGCACACTTGTAAACCCAGCTACTCGGGAGGCTGAGTGAGGAGAATTGCTTGAACCCTGGAGGCAGAGGTGGCAGTGAGCCGAGATTGCACCACACTGCACTCCAGCCTGGGTGACAGAGCGAGACTCTGTCTCAAAATAATAATAATAATAATAATAGTAGCTTAGTATGTTTTTCAGATCCTGAATTCCATTAGGACAACAGATGCCAACCGGTTTGAAGACCCCCACAGAGGAACCGAATCAGCGTGAGAATACAGCTATTTCTTCTCCCTGTCCCATGACTTCACCCTGCACTCTTCAACCCATCAACAATCTCAACACTTCGGCCCACTCCAACACTCTTGAAATCCTTAGCCCCAAACTCCTCAAAGAGATGGATTTGAGGTTCCTTTCCATTTCCTCATTTGGCGACCCTGCAATTAAACCTCTTTCTCTGCTGCAACCCAGTGTCACAGCCTATTGATTTGTCCCTCACATTGGGCAACAAACCTATTACGATTACAAGGGAGGCTTCTTTTTCTTCCCCATCGTTTCCTACTCCTTCAACTTCCTTAAAGCAAAAAGGGCAAGTTATTCCTGGGTGTTTCATAAAACCCAAGGGCAGGATAAAGCGGGAAGGAAGCTGGGGCTAGAATGTTCTCTGTCCCTTGTTTCTGCCTCTTTCTGTCTTTTTCCATCTGTTCCATCTTCTTTCTTTTTTTTCTTTTACTTGAGATGGAGTCTCATTCTATTGCCCAGGCTGGAGTGCAATGGCACAATCTCGGCTCACTGCAACCCCTGCCTCCTAGGTTCAAGTGATTCTCCTGCCTCAGCCTCCTGAGTAGCTGGGATTACAGGCATGTGCTGCCACACCTGGCTAATTTTGTATTTTTTTTTTTTTTTTAGTAGAGATGGGTTTTCATCACGTTGGCCAGGCTGGTCTTGAACTCCTGACCCCAAGCCTCACAAAGTGCTGGGATTATAGGCATGAGCCACCACGTCCAGCCTGCTCCATTTTCTTTCTTACAGCAACCCTATCATCCCTGTTTCCTAGTCTATATGACAGAAAATGGCCTCCACCAAAGGCCCACAATTTAGATTTCCTTAGTTAGATAGAAGAGCTAAAGTGAGTTTAAGTGTTAAGAGTGTCTATAGACAATACCAAATATAAAAAAATAATAATAAGAGCCACAATTTCCAGAGAAGGATTGTGATTGGCACAGCTTGCATCTAGTCCCTTTCCTGGATTCATCAGCTGTCCCCAGGGTGCCATGGGCACAGTGTACTAAGTTAGTAGTTCTTAAGGTAATAACCTCATTACCAAAGTGGGAGGGGCAGGGGTGATTCCCAGAAAACCAGGGAGGGAGAAGGGAATAGGAACACATGAAGCAGACGAGCACATAATTGGCATCCACTCGGTGCCGGGCTGTGTTGGCACCCATGCCCGCACATAGTGCTGGCTGTGGGAACCAGCACAGATGGTGCAAAGAAGCTCTGTCAGTGCTCTGTAACTGCGAGTGTTTGTTATGGATTGAATTGTGCCCCGACTCCCAAATTCGTATGGTGAAGCCCTAATCCTCGATGTGACTGTGTTTGGAGATAGGGCCTTTTAGGGAGGTAATTAAGGTTAAATGAGGTCATAAGGGTGGGGCCCTAATCCCACAGGACGTGTGCCTTATATGAAAAGGAAGAGAAGCCAGAGTGCTCTCTCTGGCTCTCTCTCTTTGTCTCTCTCTCTCTGACTCTCCGTCTCTCTCTTTCTCTTCATGCACACAGAGGAAAAGCCAGGTGAGGATATTATAAGAAGGGCAGCTATCTACTAGCCAGAAAGAGAGGCATCACTAGAAACAAGTCCTGATGGCACCTTGATCTTGAACTTGTAGCCTTCAGAATTGTGAGAAAATAAATTTCTGTTGTTTAAGCTACCTAGTCTGTGGTATTTTATTATGGCAACCCAAGCTGACTAATACAGTGTTGTCATTAAATTTGAGCTTACTGCCTGTCTTCCCCTAAGCTCTGGTGTGATTTCTCTGAAATTAGTAAAAGGCTTTCATGAAGTGCCTTTTAGAGAAAAAAAAAAAAAAAAAACCATAGGAGATGATCTTCTGGATCTAGAGCTAGGCAGTCTTAGACTTGATACCAAAAGCATGAGCTACAAAAGGAAAAATTGATAAACTGCACCTCACTGAAATTAAAAAAACTTTTGTTCTGTGAAAGCCCGAGTGAAGAGAATAAAAAGACAAGTTACAGCCTGGGAGAAAATATTTGCGAACCACATATTTGACAAAGGACTACCATCTAGAGCATCTTTTTTTTTTTTTTTTTTTTTTTTTGAGACGGAGTCTCGCTCTGTCACCCAGGCTGGAGTGCAGTGGCCGGATCTCAGTAGAACATCTTTTTTAATAACTCTCAAACCCAACAGTAAGAGAACAAACAAGTCAACTGGAAAATAGGCAAAAGACATGAAGAGACACTTCACTGAAGAGGATGTACAGATGGCAAATAGACACATAAAAAGACGTTGAACATGATTAGCCATTAGAGAAATAAAATTAACACACAATGAGATATCACTACGCATATATCTGACTGGATACAAATTTAAAAGACTGACAACACCAAATGCTGGGGAGGATGCGGAGAAACTGGATCACTCATAGATTACTGGTGGGAATACAAAAATGATATAGCCACTTTGGAAAACAGTTTGTCAGTTTCTTTAAACACTAAATATACAACTGCCATACAACCCAGTAATAGCACTCCTGAACACTTATCCCAAAGAAATGAAGACTCATGTCCAAACAAAACTGTCACAAATGTTCTTAGAAGCATTATCTGTAACAGCCTAAAACTACAATCAGCCCAGCTGTTCTTCAACAGATGGTTAAACAAACAATGCCGCAGTATGGAATTCTATGCTGTGTAGTATTTTAACTACTTAACAATAGAAAGGATCAAACTATCGATACTCACAACAACCTGGATTAATCTCCAGAGAATTATGCAGAATGAAAAGAAGCCAAACCCAAAAGGTTGGTGTGATCCCATTTATGTAACATATTTTGAAATGACAACATTTTCAAAATATAGGACTGATTAGTGGTTGCAGGTGGTTGGCAAATGGGGGTGAGAGGGAGGTGGGTATAATTATAAAAGGGTAAGAGAAGGGATCATTGTAGTGATGGAAATGGTCTGTATCTTGACTGTGATGGATGGTGATGTGGATACATGAGCCTACACAGGTGACAAAATTGTTTAGGGCCAGGCTCAGTGGCTCATGCCTGTAATCCCAGCACTTTGGGAGGCCAAGGCAGGTGGATCACCTGAGGTCAGCAGTTTGAGACCAGTCTGACCAACATGGTAAAACCCTGTCTCTACTAAAAATACAATATTAGCTGGGTGTGGTGGCGCATACCTGCAATCCCAGCTACTTGGGAGGCTGAAGAAGGAGAATCATTTGAATTCAGGAGGCAGAGATTGCAGTGAGCTGAGATGGCGTGAAACTCCGTCTCAAAATAAATAAATAAATAAATATAAATAGTTTGGAACTTACACACATAGCACACAAACATACATACACATACATGAGTACAAGTAAAACTAGAGAAATCTGAAAAGGCTCAGTGTATTGTATCAATATGAATATCCTAATTGTTGTGCCAGGTGCAGTGGCTCATGCCTGTAATCCCAGCACTTTGGGCTGAGGCAGGAAGATTGCTTGAGGCCAGGAGTTTGAGACTAGCCTGGGAAATATAGTGAGACCTCATCTCTAAAAAAGAAAAATTATTTTTAAACTTAGCTGGGTATGTTGGTGCACACCTGTAGTCTCAGCTACTTGGGATGCTTGAGGCCAGGAGTCGGAGACTGCAGTGAGCTATGATTGTACCACTGCACTCCAACCTGGAACTCTTGGAAAAAGAAAATCCTAGTTGTGATACGACAATATAGTTTGCCAAATGTTAACATTGGAGGGAAACTGAACAAAGTGTACAAGGATCGCTCTATATTATTTCTTACAACTGTTACTGGCAGCAAACCCATATGGGTCTGCAGCAACCTCAATTCTTGCCTCCTCAGAAGAAAGAATTTAACTAAGGGGCATAGGCAAAAGGAGAGACCAAGGCAAGTTTTAGAGCAAGAATGAAAGTTTATTAAAAAGCTTTAGAGTAGGAACAAAAGGAAGGAAAGTACACTTGAAAGAGGACCAAGCGGATGACTTGAAAGACAAGTGTGTGCTTTGACCTTTTGACTTGGGGCTTTATATGCTGGCCTACTTCCGGGGTCTTGCATCCCTTCTCCCCTGATTCTTCCCTTGAAGTTGGTTGTCCGCATGCGCAGTGGCCTGCCAGCACTTGGGAGAGGAGCATGCACGGTGTGTTTACTGGAGTTGTATGCATGCTCACTTGAGGCATTATTCCCTTACCAGCCAAATGTCCCTAGGAAGTCATATATACCAGTTAGACTCTGACATTTTGCCATTTTGTGTGCATGCTTGAGCCCATTCGCCCAGCTCCTGAGATCTTATTGGGGCGCTACAGATCACCAGTTTCGGGTGTTTCCTCTCTGTAGGGAGACTGCCTTTCCCTGGCACTGGCTGCAACGAATTAGTATTTTAGAGAGACAGTTAACAACCGCCTGACCCTCACCTGATGGTCGCCTGACGTTCCTGGTTGGGAAGGCCCTCTCCTGCCTTGTTTATGTCTGACTAGCTACCTACATAACACAACTACATGTGAATCCACAATTATCTCAATAAAAACATCAATTAAAAATGTGGATTACTTACTGTGGGATAAGGCAAAGGATTTGAAAGCTATTACAGTGCTATGTAAGGAACTTTAAAGTCTTATTCCCCAAACAAAATTGTACTGTTTCTTCCTCCGTACTTCCACTATAGTGTTTATCACATTGTTTGCTTTCTTTTTTTTTTTTTCCTGAGGTGGAGTCTTGCTCTGTTGCCCAGGCTGGAGTGCAGTGGTGCAATCTCTCTCGGCTCACTGCAACCTCTGCCTCCCAGGGGTTCAAGCAATTCTCCTGCCTCAGCCTCCCAAGTAGCTGGGATAACAAGCACCCACCAGCATGCCCAGCTAATTTTTGTATTTTTAGTAGAGACGGGGTTTTGCCATGTTGGCCAGGCTGGTCTTGAACTCCTGACCTCAGGTGATCTGCCTGCCTCAGCCTCCGAAAGTGCTGGGATTACAGGCTTGAGCCACCGCGCCCAGCCTATCACATTGTTTTCTAATTGTAGACTGTCTGTCTGACTACACTGAGCTAATTAAGGTAGGGGCCATGATTCATTCTTTATAGCCTTAGTGCCAGCTCCATGTGAGCCTCAATATGCTTTGACCAAATTAAATCATTCTGCTCTATGTACACCATACAGTTTGGCATATAATAAATCTTCAATAAATTTTGTTGGCTTGAACTAGGTTGTAGTACAGTGTTGTCAGTGGCATGTGAACCAAAGCAACCCCATCTTAAATAGGGGCTGGGTAAAATGAGGCTGAGACCTACTGGGCCACATTCCCACATGGTTAAGGCATTCTAAGTCTCAGGATGAGATAGGAGGTCAGCAAAAGATACATGTCATCAAGACCTTGCTGATAAAACAAGTTGGAGTAAAGAAGCTGGCTAAAATCCATCAAAACCAAGATGGCAACGAGAGTGACCTCTGGTTATCCTCACTGCTACACTCCCATCAGCACCATGACACTTTACAAATGCCATGGCAACATCAGAAAGTTACCCCATATTGTCTAAAAAGGGGAGGCATGAATAATTCACCCCTTGTTTAGCATGTATCAAGAAATAACCATAAAAAATGGGCAACCAGCAGCCCTTGTGGCTGCTCTATGGAGTAGCCATTCTTTTATTCCTCTACTTTCTTAATAAACTCGCTTTCACTTTACTGTATGGACTCACTCTGAATTCTTTCTTGCATGAGATTCAAGAACCCTCTCTTGGGGTCTGGATCAGGACCCCTTTCCTGTAACAATTCTATTTCAGAAATGTTAAAAACTTGAGGTCATTGTGCCCCTTTGACCCAAGGAATGACAGTAATGAAAGAAAGTGACATTGCAGTCTGAAAAGCTGCCTTTTGTCCTGGGAGATGCTGACTAGTTTCCTGAATTGGCCATTGTATTGCAAAAAAAAAAAAAAAAAAAAAAATTTCCTCAAGTATAGGGGGCAACTACTGGAGAAAGGGGCAGGTCTGAAGTGAGCGAGTTACACCATGAGAACAAGAAAAGTCTGCAGTATTTTCTTAGTTAACATCACCCACTAAAACCAAAGGGTGGGAGGATTATGCGTTCCTGCTGGCTGATGCTGCTGACAGCACGCTGTTTGGACAGAATCCCAGGCACTGCTGGCAGAAGCAGAATTTCTCTCACACAAAAACATGGGGGGAAGGGGCAGAGATTCAACCAGAGCATTTAGCTATGGAAAACGGAAAACGAAAAATGTCTCTTTAAATGCTAGTGCGGTCACTCCCATTGCCTTTCCAAATTCAGGCCTCCTTAGGGACTTTGCTGAAGTCTTCAAGATAGCTCTTGTCACTAGTTATGACCAAAATAAAATCACCTCCTTCTATGGGATGATTTGGTAGTTGCTCCCTGAAACAGCCTCTGGCCCCTTCAAAAAAATTCACCTCACTGGCCAGCAACAGATGCTTGAAATTCCTCTTTGGCAAAAGGAATTCCCCCTTTCAGACTTCACTTTTTTAAATGCAAATAATGTCAGAGTGGGGGTGCCACTTACTGTAATGTAAATCAGTTTGTCAGAGATTATCAATGGATTCTCACAGGAACAAATATAATACAAAATGGAAATTGTACGAATAAAGGACTGCATTAAGGACTGTGACCTCTATAGCCTATTGATAGAGAATAATTTCATTTGCACACGTACTTTCTGGCATTTGTGGAGCAACGCTGATGAAGTGCAACAATGTTAAGGTAAAGTACAATCTGGCACCTACCATGTTTCAGGCACTGAATGAGGTACTGGAGATAGAAAGAAATGGTTTCTCACCATAAAGGGCAAGGGACAAAACACGTGAAGGACAATTACAACATGAATGCTAAGTGCTATGATAAAACTATGTATAAGGTGGGACATCTAATGGGGGCTGGGATAGACAGTCAGGGAAGGCTTCTTGAAAGACGGATGGGTAAGTCAGTCCTGAAAGATAAGTATGCATGTCCTGGGGGAAATAGATGGGGAGGTCAGGCATCTCAAATAGCAGAAACTGTGTTAGCAAAGACAAAGAAGCGGGAAAAATCACACTAGGCAGCCACGGAGGTGAACTTGCTTCTAAGATCTCCCTTCCAGAAAACCTGCTATAGGAAGTGTAGTTGGTCAACAGCTTCCAGATACCTCACTTTCAGGATCTGCCATTGCATTCATGCTGAGTCCAAATTTTTTTCTGCTTTACTCCCGCCAATGATCTAGCATGGCAGGAGTGTCACTGGAAAAGGGGTCTTGCCCCAGACCCCAAGAGGTCTTGGATCTCACACAGGAAAGAATTCAGGGTGAGTCGCAGAGTATAGTGAAGTTAAGATAGTTTATTAGAGATTACGCTGCTACAGAGTAGGGCATCCTCAGAAAGCAAGAGGAGAAACTCCCCGATCTTAAGCATAGTGCTTGCTTATATAGGCTGTTAAGAATAGTGTACAAAAAAGCTTGTGATCAGCTTGTGTTAGGCTATCAGTATTGTTATTTTCCTATGTTACTATTGATTTCAACAAGAATTTACAAGTTTACTATTATCTTCAAAACAAAACCTATTCTTAAACTAAGAATGCTTTTTGTTCTTTTTTTTGAGATGGAGTCTCACTCTGTTGCCCAGGCTGGAGTGCAGTGGCCCGATCACAGCTCGCTACAACCTCTGCCTCCTGGGTTCAAGCGATCCTCCTGCCTCAGCCTCCCGAGCAGCTGGGATTACAGGTGCCCGCCACCACACCTGGCTAATTTTTCTATTTTTAGTAGAGACAGGGTTTCACCATGTTGGCCTGGATGGTCTCGAACTCTTGACCTCAGGTGATCCACCCGGTAGGCTCCCCAGAGTGCTGGGATTACAGGCATGAGCCGCTGCGCCTGCCAGGCTGCTTTTTGTTCTTAATATATTTGGACATTTGCATAAGTTCTGGTTCTTTACTTAGTCAGCATCACTGACCATAAACATCTTGTGACCAAGAGAGTCCAATTCCCTGGGAATGTAACCCAGCAGGTTTGACTTTATCCCACTTGTTTTCAAGATGCAGTCACTCTGGTTAGGATGCCTCTGACATGAGTTCTAGAATTGAGCCATTTCTTGCTGATGAGGGATTCCCTAGTGGTCAGTGTTTACCCTGGGGTTCTCAACCTGCCTGACCAAGACTTTCTCAGAGAGCTGCACTGCAACCTAAGCTCCTCCTGTCCAGTTCTTCCTTCTATCCTTTTCTTCTTTCATAGGTGTTAGAACTCTATCACAGTTTGAAGGCTCTGTCTGTCTATTCCCACTCCCTCTGCCCTTTATCCTTCTGAGGTGTTTCCCTGCATAAACCTCATGTGCATCTACATCTGTCATTGCCTCTGCTTTTCAGAGCCCTTGAATTGACACAGCGTTTATGGAACTACCAGGAGTTTAGTGTTGTTGGAGGGTAAAGGGAAGAAGGGTGGGGCAGGAAGAGATGTCCATATCTAGTTTGGGATCCTAAAGGAACAACCTCATAAACTAACCTAAAGAGAATGGACTTTATCATAGGCAGTGAGAAGCCACTGTAAGGTTTATGTGTAACCACCAACAGGTTAATCTTGCCTACTGCCCAGATAGAGCCAATTTATCAAGACAGGGGACCTGCAATAGAGAAAGAGTTTCATACATGTAGAGTTGGCTAAACAGAAGACCAGGTTTTTTGTGTGTGTGGGTTTTTTTTTGTTTTTTTTTTTTGTTGTTGTTGTTGTTGTTTTTGGGACAGAGTCTCATTTTGTTGCCCAGGCTGGAGTACAGTGGTGCAATCTTGGTTCACTGCAACCTCCACCTCGACTAGGGTTTTATTATTACTTAAATCAGCCTCTCTGAACATTCAGAGGCTAGGGTTTTTTAAAGATAGTTTGGCAGGCAGAGGGTTAGGGAATGGGTACTGCTGTTTGGTTGGAGGTGCAATCACAGAGGTATGGAAAATGGTCCTTGTGCACTGAGTCTGCTTCTGGGTGGGGGCCACAGGACCAGTTGAGTCTTGAGTCTTGGGTCTGAGTGGAGTCATCTGTTTGTCAGAAATGCAAAGGTAGGAAAGGATGTCTCAAAAGGCCAATCTTAGCTTCTGTAATAGTGATGTTATTTATAGGAGTAATTGGGGGAGATACAAATCTTGTGAGCTCCAGAACAATGGCTGGTAATAGTTTAACTATACCTACATCTTAGCAGAATTCAGGCCCCTTTCATAATCCTAAACTTGTGGCCTTTAAGCTTTATAAAGGCAGTTTAGTTTTGGGAGGGCTATTATCATTTAAACTATAAATTTCTCCCAAAGTTAGCTTGGCCCATGCCCAGGAGTGACCAAGGGCAGTTTGGAGGTTAAAGGCAAGATGGAGTTGGTTAGGTCAGATGTCTTTCACTGACATAATTTTCTCATTGTTAAAATTTTTGCAAACGCAGTTTCATAAGCTGAAGAACAATAGGGTCATATTTGTATTTTACAAATATTCTGAGTATTGTGTGGCAGATGGTACAGAGGGACACAATGTTAGAAAAAAATGAAGCTTTTATTAAAACTCTGAGGCCAGGTGCAGTGGCTCACACCTGTAATCCCAGCACTTTGGGAGGCTGAGGTGGATGGATCATGAGGTCAGGAGTTCAAGACCAGCTTGGCCAACATGGTGAAACCCCATCTCTACTATAAATACAAAAATTAGCTGGGTGTGGTGGTGGGCGCCTGTAATCCCAGCTACTTGGGAGGCTGAGGCAGGATAATTGCTTGAACTCAGGAGGCAGAGGTTGCAGTGAGCCAAGATTGCACCACTGCACTCCAGACTGGGTAACAGAGCGAGACTCTGTCTCAGAAAATAAAGAAAGAAAACTCTGAAGCACTCCACACTACAAACTGCAGATTGCCTCAACTGAAGAAGTAGCAATGGTATTGGAGAGAAGAAATTGATGGTGGAGATATGTAGGCAATACTATGGCAAAAATTGGTGATGAATTGGTTGTAAAAACATGTCTTTTTTGTTTGTTTGTTTGTTTGTTTGTGTTTGAGACTGAGTCTCACCCTATCATCCAGGCTGGAGTGCAGTGGTGCAATCTCAGCGCACTACAACCTCCACCTCCCAGGTTCAAGTAATTCTCCTGCCTCAGTCTCCCGAGTAGCTGGGATTACAGGCACGCACCACCATACCTTGATAATTTTTGCATTTTTAGTAGAGACAGGGTTTCACCATGTTGGCCAGGCTGGTCTCAAACTCCTGACCTCAGGTGATCCGCCCACCTTGGCCTCCCAAAGTGCTGGGATTACAGGCATGAGCCACTGTGCCCAGCCATAAAAACATGTTAAATTAAGTTTAAAGCTGCCTCCTAACATATTTTAAGTTCAGCCTAAACATTTCTCCATACATAGTGAACTGTAGCCTCACTGGATGTATAAATATACTATAACCTACTCTGTGCCAATCACAGAGCTTCAGCCAATCACAGGCAGCCAACTGTTCAAACAGTATTTAAACAAGGCAAACACTGAGCTGCAACCAATCCAGCTGCTTCTGTACCTTACTTCCATTTTCTGTACATTGCTTTCCTTTTTCTGTTCATAAATATTATCTGACAATGTGGTAGCCCCAGAGTCACACTGAACCTATTCTGGTTCTGGGAGCTGATTGATTTGTGAATTGTTCTTTGCCCAGCTAAACTCTGTTACATTTCTTTTGTCTAAAGTTTTTTTGTTTGTTTGTTTGGTTTTGAGACAGGGTCTCGCTCTGTCACAGCCTCCTGAGTAGCTGGGATTACAGGCACATGCCACTACCGCCCAGCTAATTTTTGTATTTTTAGTGGAGACGGGGTTTCACCATGTTGGCCAGGTTGGTCTTGAACTCCTGACCTCAAATGATCCACCCACCTTGGCCTCCCAAAGTTTGGGATTACAGGTGTGAGCCACTGTGCCTGTCCTCAAGTTTTTTGGTTTTTTTTTTTTTTTTAAACTCACATGAAGGGAGCGTATAAAAGGAACTAAATTGCCAGCATTATATAAAAAAGATAGGGTAAATTCCTCTGTCAACCATGATGGAGCAACAAGTACAAGACTTGCCTTTCTAATGTAAACAACTAGAAACTGGACAAAATACATGAAACAACTTTTTCTAGACATTGAACACTAGGCAGCATGGAATTGCAATATCTGAAAGAAAGGAACCAAATGAAGAGATACCTACTCACTGGGGGCACTTTCCAGAATGCAGTGTGAGAGGGGAAATCCAAGCACAGCACAGAAGTCTTGATGAGTTGAAGAGATGAAGATTGGAGTTCAGGAAAGCTGAGATAGCTGGAATTTGGGGAGAAGACTACCAGAGAAGAGTGAGCTATGCAGAGAAAGCTAAAATGATCAGCTGACTTCCTTTGGCTGACTATAAATTAATGCATACATAATAGGTAAGACCCCACAAGATTAGGCAAAGGATAACTACCACATAAAGGAGTACCACCAAGGAGCTGTTAGCTGAAAAATTCTCAGAGTTTTCATAGGACTGGGAGATGTTTGACTTCTGACCACTCAGAGTGGAGAAACACCAGGGTATTCAGTAGACCCCAGAAAGTTTAAGCCTCAATAATAGGTCTAAACTAGCCCTAGATGAAAGGCTATTCTAGACCTGCCGTAAGAGAGCTAAAAAATAAGCCATGAAAAGATCAGCCTGAACTGTATGGAACTTAATTGTGTGTCAAAACAAAACTCAGCATGCCTTAAAGAATATAATAAAATCCAGACCTCAACAATGTAACATTCATAATGTTCAGCATCCAGTCAAAATTACTAAACTTGCTAAAAGGCATAAAAATGTGACCCATATCAGGAGAAAAATTAGTCAATAGAAATAGACCCAGAGGTGACAGAGATTAGGGAATTAGCAGACAAGGACTTTAAACAGCTATTATAAGTATGTTCATATACTTAGAGGAAAACATAACATAAAGAGGAGAAAAAGAAAAGACTTTTAAGTTTTACTTATTTATTTATTTATTTATTTAGAGACAGAGTCTTACTGTGTCACCCAGGCTGGAGTGCAGTGGCGTGACCTTGGCTCACTGCAACCTCCACTTCCCAGGTTCAAGCAATTCTCCTTCCTCAGCCTCCCGAGTAGCTGGGATTACAGACGTGCGCCACCACACCCGGGTAATTTTTGTATTTTTAGTAGAGATGAGATTTCGCCATGTTCGCCAGGCTGGTCTTAAACTCCTGGCCTCGAGTGATTCACCTGCCTCAGTCTCACAGAGTGCTGGGATTACAGGTGTGAGCCACCACGCCCAGCCAGAAGAGTTTTTTTTTTTTTTTTTTTTTTTTGAGACGGAGTCTCACTGTGTCTCCGAGGCTGGAGTGCAGTGGCGCGATCTCGGCTCACTGCAAGCTCCGCCCCCCGGGTTCACGCCATTCTCCCGCCTCAGCCTCCCAAGAAGCTGGGACTACAGGCGCCCGCTACCGCGCCCGGCTAGTTTTTTGTATTTTTAGTAGAGACGGGGTTTCACCATGTTAGCCAGGATAGTCTCGATCTCCTGACCTTGTGATCCACCCGCCTCGGCCTCCCAAAGTGCTGGGATTACAGGCTTGAGCCACCGCGCCCGGCCCAGAAGAGTTTTTAAAAAGAACCAAATGACAAATATTATATGATTCCACTTATATAAAGCAGTTAGAATAGTCAAATTCACAGAGACAGAAAGTAAACTGGTGGTTGCCAGGGGCTGGGAGGGAGGGAGAAATTGGGTGTTTTTGTTTAACGGGTACAGAGTTTCAATTTGGGAATATGAAAAAGTTCTAGAGATGGATGGCAGTGATGGTTGCACAAGAATGTGAACGTACTTAATGCCACTGAACTGGACACTTAAAAATGGTAAAAATAGTAAATATTATGTTCTGTATATTGTACCACAATTCTTTTAAAAAAGAGCCAAATGGAACTTCTGGAGCTAAAAAATATAGTATTTGAAATGAAATATTCACTGGATGGACTTACCAATAGATTAGAACCTACACAAGAAAAGGTCAATGAATTCTAAAAAACAGCAATAGAGTCTGTCTAAACTGAAGTATAAGGAGAAAAAAGAGGCTAAAAATGAACAGAGCCTCAGTGGCCTGGGAGAAACAATATTAATGATCTAACAGATGTGTAATTGAAGTCAGCAAAGATGAGATTAATAGTAGATTAGATGCTGCAGAAGAAAAATTAGTGAACTTGAAGACATAACAATAAAAACTATCCGAAATGCAGCAGACACAGAGAAAAAGACCAAAGAAAAAGAAGAAAGGAAAACAACCTCACTGACCTGTGAGACAATATCAAGCAGTCTAGCATACTCAAAATTGACTTTCAGGAGAGGAGAGAAAGGGTAGTAGCAGAAAAAAATATTTGAAGAAATAATGGTCACAATTTTAAAAACTGGGCAAGGCACAGTGGCTAACACCTATAATCCCAGCACTTTGAGAAGCCGAGGTGGGCGGATCACTTGAGGTCGAGAGTTTTAACAAAACCGTGTCTCTACAAAAAATACAAAAATTAGCTGGGCATGGTGGCATGCACTTGTAATCCCAGCTACTCGGGAGGCTGAGAGGCATGAGAATCACTTGAACCAGGGAGGCGGAGGTTGCAGTGAGCCAAGACCATGTCACTGTACTTTAGACTGGGTGACAGAGTGAGACTCTTTCTCAAAAACATTTTTTTAAACTGGATGAAAATTATAAACATACAGATATGCAGCTATGAGAAGCTCAATGGTCCCAAATAGAATAAACATTAAGGAAATCATACCAAGGAAAATCATAATCAAATTCCTATAAAACAATGATAATGAGAAAATATTAAAAATAGCAAGAGGAAATGGCTTTGCAGAGGAGCAAAAAGAGAGAGAAATAGAAAATAAACTGCAGACTTCTCATCAGAAATTATGCAAACCAGAAGAATATGAAATGACATATTTAAAACACTGAAAAAAAATTTCAACCTAGAATTCTGTACACAAAGAAAATACAGGTAAAATATGAAGGTGAAATAAAGACTTTTCCAGATAAATAGCTGAGAGAATTTGTTGCCAGCAAACATGAACCACAAGAAACATTCAAAGAAGTTATTCATGCTGAAGGAAAATAATACCAGATGGGAACTTAAATTTATACAAATGAATAAACAGCACAGCAATGATATAAATATAAAATACCTTTTCCTGGCTGGGTGTGGTGGCTCACGCCCGTAATCCCAGCACTTTGAGGGGCTGAGGCAGGTGGATCACTTGAGGTCAGGAGTTCGAGAACAGCCTGGCCAACATGGTGAAACCCCGTCTCTACTAAAAATAGAAAAGTTAGCCAGGTGTGGTGGCGGGCACCTGTAATCCCAGCTACTTGGGAGGCTGAGGCAGGAGGATCACTTGAACCCGGGAGGCAGAGGTTGCAGCGAGCTGTGATCTGGCCACTGCACTCCAGCCTGGGCAACAGAGCGAGACTCCATCTCAAAAAAAAAAAAAAAAAAGAGAGAGAAATGGGCCTAATGGTAGGTGTTGGGGTAATGGGAGATGCATCCCTCATGAATAGAGTATGCCCTCCCCATGTGGAGTGGGGAGTGAGTGAGCTCTCACTCTATTAGCTCCCTTGAGAGATAATTGTTAAAAAGAGCTTGGCACCTCCCTCCCGTCTCTTACCTTCTCTCTCACTGTGTGATTTCTGCCAGCTCCCCTTCCCCTTCCACCATGAGTGCCAGCAGCTTGAGGCTCTCACCAGATGCAGATGACAGCACTCTGCTTCTTGTACAGCCCTGCAGAACCATGAGTCGAATACACTATTTTTTGTTTGTTTGTTTTTTGTTTTTTTTGAGACAGGGCGAAAGGGACTTTGCAGGTGTGATTACGTTAAGGATTTTGAAATGGGGAGATTTTTCTGAATCTAGTTGGGCCTGTTATAATCACAAGGTTTTTACAAGATCAGAGTCAGAAAAGGAGACATGATGACAAAAGCCGAGGTCAGAGTGATGTGATTGCTGGTTTTGCAGGCAGCCTCCAGAAGCTGGAAAAGGCAAGGGAATGGAGCCACCAGAAGGAACCAGTCCTGCCAACACCCTGATTTTAGTTCACTGACATCCATTTTGGACTTTCGACCTCCAGAACTGTAGCCTCAATGTCCTTATCTATAAAGTGATAAGATAAACTCATAAGGTAGGTACTATTTTATTAGAGGACATGCCAGATAAAGAGGGAGCCAGATAAAGGCTGTTATACAAAATGGGGAGAAAGTCAGATAGAGGCTGGGCAAGTTGTCAGATCGTGACGCAAGACTAACCCAAAGTGGAGAGAGAGAGAGAAGGTCAAGACTAGGAAACATCCTAGACTACCATGAAGCCTAAGGAAGTTTCAGCAAGGACTAGGGGGAGCCTCGAGCCAAAGTCAGCTCACAAAGGAGTCCTGTGTATCTGAGGAAAGTGTCAGCCTTAGTATCCTTGCTGTCACTGGCTGGGAGTAACTCATGGGAGGTGTGGCTTTAGTGCAAACATGGCAACGGATTTCAGACTATAGCATTGGGGGCCCTTGTTCAATTATGCTCTCTGTCATTGCAAGTCTGTGAGGTGCATTTTTTTTTTTTTTCTTTTGAGACGGAGTCTCACTCTGTCGCCAGGCTGGAGTGCAGTGGTGCAATCTCGGCTCACTACAACTTCCTTTCCCCAGATTCAAGAGATTCTTCTGCCTCAGCCTTCCAAGTAGCTAGGACTACAGGCATGGACCACCATGCCCAGCTAATTTTTGTATTTTTAGTAGAGACGGGGTTTCACCATGTCGGCCAGGATGGTCTAGATCTCTTGACCTCATGATCTGCCTGCCTTGGCCTCCCAAAGTGCTGGGATTACAGGCATGAGCCACTGTGCCCAGTCCTGTGAAGTGCATTCTTACAGCCACTGCGTAACCTCAAGCGGTCCCCAAGTCTAGTCAAAGTGAAGTTGTTCCATGTCCTAATTCATGGGTGCCACCAATGACTCTGACGGCACCTTTGAGAGCCCATAGCAGTCTTTTCATCCTCTGAACCCCTAGTGGCCTTGTGGGCTGTTCCCCTTGTTTGTTCCTTATTTGGTTTGTACTGCCCTGAATTAGAAGCCATTTCTTGCTTTTTTTCAGTCACTTAAAAACTTAGTAATCCAGTTAGGAATTAGAGGCACGCCAAATTGCTAATCACATGTGGGAGTATCAAATCACCTAAGGGTTATCACAAAACATTTTTTTTATTTCTTCAGGTTTTCATTTTATGATGAAGCTGATATATTCCAACTGCAAAAGTATTAGTAACCATAATGGCTGGCCACAGTGACTCATGCCTGTAATCCCAGCACTTTCGGAGGCCGAGGGGGAATGGATCACTTGAGGTCAGGAGTTCGAGACCAGCCTGGCCAACATGGTGAAACCCCGTCTCTATTAAAACAACATAAATTAGCTGGGTGTGGTAGCGCACGCCTGTAGTCCCAGCTACTTGGGAGGCTGAGGCATGAGAACCGCTTGAACCTGGGAGGCAGAGGTTGCTGTGAGCCGATATCATGCCACTGCACTCCAGCCTGAGCAACAGAGTGAGACTCGTTCTCAAAACAAAAATATTAGTAGCCATAACTATTACTGACATGCAGACAGTAAAAAGTGAGTGAATTTTTTCCTATTTACTATACCTTTGTTTAGAATGCTTTTGTGTTATATAAACACATATACATACACATTTCCTTTTATGAAAATGAAATTATTGGGGGGAGGGGGGAGGGATTGCATTGGGAGTGATACCTGATGTAAATGACGAGTTGATGGGTGCTGACGAGTTGATGGGTGCAGCACACCAACATGGCACAAGTATACATATGTAACAAACCTGCATGTTATGCACATGTACCCTAGAACTTAAAGTATAATAAATAAAAAAAAAAAGAAAATGAAATTATTCTATACACACTACCTGCCACTTGCTTATTTCCCTTATGTGTTATGGACATGTTAGTACTTATTGATGGAGCTAATTCTACATAAAATGCCATTGTATACTATTCTTTACCAGTCCCTTTTGGTAAGCATGTAAGTTATTTGCAATTTTTAATCACAAACAATCTAATAAACATTCTTGTCTATACATTATCATCAATTTATGAAAGATAATCAGTAGCACAATTCTTAGAATTACCTTGTTGAGTCAAAGAGTATTCACATTTAAAATTTTGCTAGCTACTGCCAAAGTGCCTTCCAAACAGTTGTATCAATTTATACTCCCATGGAATGACAATTTTTTAAGCTCATGTCTTTCATAGGACAAAGATGCTTTTCTGAACCAGATATTAAACTTCAAGACATTAAAAAAAAATTTCCTGACTTGCATTTACTACGATTAACTTGTCATTATAATTATTATAAAAGCACGGAAAATTAAATATTGGTCTCCACTTAAAGTATGTGTATTGGTTGTTTATTGCTGCTGTAACAAATTGCCACAAACTGAATGCCTTAGAACGCAGTTTTATTATCTTGACAATTCTGGAGGTTAGAAGTCTGGCACAGGTCTTATTGGGTTAAAATCAAAGTGTCAGGCTGCAGTAACAAATTTCTACAAACTGAATGGCTTAGAACAACACAATTTTATTATGTTAACAATTCTGAAGGTCAGGATTCTGGCAGGGGTCTTATTGGGTTAAAATCAAAATGTCAGGCTGCTGTAACAAATTGCCACAAATTCAATGGCTTAGAACAACACAAATGTATCATCTTAACAATTCTGGGGGTTAGAAGTCCGGCACAGGTCTTACTGGGTTAAAATCAAAGTGTCAGGATGGGCGCAGTGGCTCACGCCTGTAATCCCAGCACTTCAGGAAGCTGAGGTGGGTGGATCACCTGAGGTCAGGAGTTCGAGACCAGCCTGGCCAACATGGTGAAACCCACAACAAAATGCCCCAAATGAGGACAAATGTTTTTCAGAAAATGCCTATATTGGAAAGACTAGATCGTAAAACATTAAATACAACTGTGTATCCAAGACCCAGTTTGGGTTAATATATGGGATAACCAGGTAGTTTTAACCTCTATGGCTAACTCCATTTCTCTTATTTATATAAACATAGCTAGTACTGCTATATTGACAACTACCAATATACTGCTTTGTCCTTTAAGATCTAACTGCCATACAAGACTTAAACCACTAAACCAAGGTCTTCTACCAAGGCCAATAATACTGCATCTATGCAGGTTTGAGAAGCTTAGAAGGCTACTGGCCAGCTTAGATCCCTTCACCCATCACTCCTATCATTGGATCCCAAAGCAGGGCCACTGCTTTTAGTTTTGAACCTGGGGTCCTCAAAGTTAGTGTGTGAAAAGTCCATAAACACAATCTGGTTGAAAACAGATGATGCAACACACCTAAACTAACTGTCCGACAGTTAAATTCGTGTTACAAAAAAACTAACTTTAAGGCCAGGCACAGTGGCTCATGCCTGTTAAAAAAACTAACTTTAAAGCCACGTGCCGTGGCTCATGCCTGTTACAAAAAACTAACTTTAAAGCCAGGTGCCGTGGCTCATGCCTGTTACAAAACACTAACTTTAAAGCCAGGCACGGTGGCTCATGCCTGTTACAAAAAACTAACTTTAAGGCTGGGCACGGTGACTGACACCTGTAGTCCCAGCACTTTGGGAGGCAGCGGCAGGTGGATACCTGAGGTCAGGAGTTCAAGACCAGCCTGACCAATATGGTGAAACTCCGTCTCTACTACAAATGCAAAAAAATTAGCTGGGCATTGTAGCATGCACCTGTAGTCCCAGCAACTTAGGAGGCTGAGACAGGAGAATGGCTTGAACCCGGAAGGCGGAGGTTGCAGTGAGCCAAGATTACGCCACTGCACTCCAGCCTGGGTGACAGAGTGGGACTCGTGTCTCAAAAAACAAATAAACAAACAAACAAAAATACTAACTTTAAGACTTATTTTTGTAACTTTTTTCAACAGGGAAAACAACACACTCCTTGGGGAAAGGTGAGGGGGTTGAGAAGACAGGCCCTGGGTAAATATTCTTACCACAGCACCTGGAGTTGATAGGCCTGCCTAGGAGAGAACACAGGCACTGCCACACCACCACAGGGGACAGCTGCTGTCTGGGGTCAGCAGACCAGCTCACACACCACGCAAGGTTTCTATAGATCTAAGGCACAAAATTCTTCATCACAAAACAAGTCCCACACATCTTCAGAGTCTGTCAGTTCGTTGTCCCCACCTGCAGTCGAAAGCATAAGCAACATCTCTCCCAGCTCAAAGGTGACAGCCTCTTCTTCATCATCAAAGGGGTTGCTGTTCGCTCCTTCCTCAAAGAATTCCAAGAAGTGGTTCCTTCCTTGGGCCTGGTGTCTGCTTGATGTTTCCTCTTGCTGTCTCTGTGGCTCCTCTCTACGGCCATCAGGGTACACATGCTTGTAAAAACAGTTCTCCCCAAATGGGCAGCTCCCACGTCCTTCATCAAAATACCTGCATGCCTTGTTGCTCATTGCTTTCTTGTATTTCTGAATGAGTTTCTGCTTCTCTTCTTTCTCCTCCACCCAGTACTCACTTGGAATGACAAAGTTAGATGTGATTCGGCATTGTGGGCAGGACTTGACGATCCTGCTCTCAAATTCCTTAGCACTCCTCCACTTGCGAATGCACTTGAGACAGAAGGTGTGGTTGCAGTTGGAGAGGATCCCGAAGCGGTGCTCGCTGGGGTTGGCTTTCTCATAGACCACCTCCATGCAGATCCCACACACCCTGTCCTTGCTGCGCTGCACAGCAAATGAGAACTCCATAGCCTTCTCATGGGCTTCAATGCACGATTGTATATGCTGTGATCTCTGGGCAGCATCCATCGGATGCAGGGCCTGCAGCCCACATATGTCACATAAATCTCCGTGGAGATACACACAGTTCTCCCCATATCGGCACTGTCCCACTGCAGCATAGGGGCACAGCTCCTGCTTTGTTTCCACCGCGGTTTGCTCTTTTTCTGATTCTTCCTTGGTCACTGGGCCCTGCAGGGGTGCTTCAGTGCAGGAAGGCACAGTACGGCCACAGTAGGGTTGCCCAGGAACAAACTCAATAGCATTCGCCCAGTCCTCTGAACCTGCTCCTACAGTTGCAAAGTTTGAATTTCTTGACTCAGATTCGTTTGTATTCATTTCAACAAGTGGTCCAACTATCGAGGAGAGACTTGAGGAAGCAGCAAGGGATGATTCTGTAGTTAGCTCTGTAGCAGTTGCTTCTTCCTGTTTCAACGGCTTACTATGTTCACATCTGCAGCGGTCTCCATAAAGACAGTACCCTCGCTGAAAACAACTGCACACTACTCCACACGGACGGTCAGAGAGGTCATGCGAGTAGCGACAGTTATCTCCTTCCTTACAAATCCCATACACAAAATACCTACAGGTGACCTGTTTAGTCCAGCTGTTGCCGCTGCCGCCGTACGCGCCGCTGCCGCCGCACGCGCCGCTGTCGTCGCTCGCAGCACTGTCGCCGCTGCCGCCACTACCGTCGCTGCCGCCGACCCCTCCGCCCGCCCTCGGGGACGGGGCGGTGACTGTGGGGATCGGAGTCGGGGAGACCGCTGCCGCCGCCTCCGCCGCTGCCGCTCCTGCTCCTGATGTTGTGGCTGTTGTTCCGGGAGCTGCAGCCTCCGCCATTACTGCTTATCCAATGCTCCAAAGGCCCTGGAATGCCCAGGAAAACCCCAGAAGGCCCCGGAACTTCCGGGATCACATAGGTCCAAAGGCTCCGGAACTTCCGGGATCACATAGGGCCAAAGGCCCCGGAACTTCCAGGATCACATAGTTCCGGTCTGGCTGTGAGGAGAAGATGGCGAGGACCAGGTGAGGGGAGGGGAAGGAGACTGAGGCACCTGCTCGGTCCCTGCCGGCTCCGACTCTTTTTGTTTAAGAGAGTTTTTTTCTCCTTCTGTATGTATCCTTTGTTGGGAGACAGTTCTTCATAGGTCTTGTGTGCTTGCACATCTTGCAAGTAAGGCACTGTACTGTCCTGTGTTCTGGACTATGTTTTCAAGGATATTTGTATAGAGTGCATCCTTGAAAGACAGAGGTAGTGTCTCCCTCCAAAGAAAAGGGCAAGCGTGCTTACTGTCTAACATAGTAAAGATAATGTTTACATCTGAAGCAAAGGGCAGGCATACTTACTGTCCACTATAATAAAAATAGTCTCCCTCTGGAGTGAAGGGCAGGAATGATTACTGCCCATTATAAAAGGTTCAGATTCCCTAAGTCCAGGGTTTCTCTCCTGTAATGCAATCCACTGCACATGCAGGTGTTACCTGGTCCTCTTTAGAGTTGTGAGAATGTGTTGAACAGGCTTACAGATTTGACTGGTAAGGGGACAACAAGCACTGATTAGATTCAGACAGTTTATTACATAGACAGAAAAAGAACAGCATGGTGTCAGCTCCCTGCATTCCTTGTCCCACAGTAGGACACCAAAACAAAAGAGGCCAAATGAGAAGAAACATGAGTGTTGGGGCACCCTGTTGCTGAGGAGTCATTTCATTATTCTTTCTTTTTTTTTTAATTTCTTTTTTTCTTTCTTTCTTTCTTTTTTTTTTTTTTTTTCGAGACAGGGTCTTACTCTGTCACCCAGGCTACAGTGCAGTGGGGCATGATCTTGGGTCACTGTAACCTCCACCTCACAGGTTCAAGTGATTTTCCTGCCTCAGCTTCCTGAGTAGCTGAGATTACAGGCACACACCACCACACCAAGCTAATTTTTGTATTCTTAGTAGAGACAGGGTTTCACCGTGTTGGCCAGGCTGGTCTGGAACTCCTGACTTCAAGTGATCCACCCATCTCGGTCTCCCAAAGTGCTGGGATTATAGGCGTGAGCCACCTCGCCAGAGGAGCCATTTCTATACTGTAGCTAAGTAGTTTTATAGCCTGCAGCTTAGCCTCCCTAAGGGAGAAGGGACAAGCTGGAAATTCCCACACCTCATTGAAACCAAGAGGCGATGAGAAACTCCCTCAAGATAGAGAGCCGGCGGGGCCCGGGCACGGAAGTTGCTGGTGGCCGCACGGCCTCCCAGGCAGGCCCACAGTCACGTGCGGGGACCCGGGGTCGGGCGGCTGGGAGGGGGCCCAGCGCGCAGCTCGGAGCTCTGCGGCCTATACTACGAGGTCGGGTAGTGGCTGCGGCGCCTGCAGGACCAGCTGGCCGCCTGCGACTCCCTCATCGCGTGCCTCCGCGCCCGGCTGACCGCGCTGGAGGGGGACACTGCGCGGTCCCTGGTGGACGCGCTGCTGGAGCAGGTGGCCCGCTTCCGGGAGCAGCTGCAATAGCAGGAGGACGGCGCCGCGGAGGCCCAGATGCACCAGGAAATAGGAAGTTGAGAGGCTTACTGAGCGGCTAGGAGTGAAAGAGAAGGAGATGCAGCAGCTGCTGAGCCAGCCACAGCACGAGCGAGAGAAGGAAGTTGTCCTGATGCGTAGGAGCATGGAGGAGGGGAAACCGGCCCGGCGGGCCAGTGACGTTCTGTGCCTCTCTTTGGCCAACGAGACCCACCAACTGCGGAGGACGCTGACCTCCACTGCCCACATGTGTCAGCATCTGACCAAGTGTCTGGATGAACAACAGCATGCACAAAGGAACGTGGGGGAGAGAAGTCCTGAAAGTCAGAACACACAGGTGGGGACACCTCTGTCCAGAGTGTTATTGAGGAAGAAAATCGACTGTTAAAACAGAAGGTGACTCACGTTGAAGACCTCAATGCCAAGTGGCAGCGAATCGATGTCAGCAGGGACGAATACGTGAGGGGGCTCCATGCACAGCTCAGGGGGCTGCAGACCCTCCAGGAGCCCGAGCTGATGAGGAAGATCTCCCAGCTCAACAGGTAGTTGGAAGAGAAAATAAACGACTGTGCAGAAGTGAAGTAGAAGCTGGCGGCCTCAAGGACGGCCCCAGATGCTGCACTGGAATGGATGCAGATACTGGAACAGCAGATTCTCCCTTACAAGGATGACTTCATGTCCGAAAGGGCAGATCGGGAACGGGCTCAAGGTAGGAATCAGGAACTGGAGGAAAAGGTCACCTCTTTGCTGCACCAGGCGTCCTGGAGACAGGATTCTCAAGAGCCAGATGCTTGCTGGATTCATGCTGGGAGCAAAACTGCCAAGTACTTGGCCACCGATGCAGTGGAGCTTATTGCGCCTGGTGGCTGGAGGCCTGGGACTGGGTCCCAGCAGTTGGAACCCCCTGCAGAGGGCGGGCATCCTGGCACAGCCCAGAGAGGCCAGGGGGACCTTCAGTGCCCTCACTGCCTGCAGTGCTTCTGTGACTAACAAGGTAAAGAGCTCCTCAGGCATGTGGCCGAGTGCTGCCAGTGACCAAGATTCCACCCATGCCCTTGCGGCCCCCTTGCCCGGCACAGCTGTCCTCAGGGACAGGGTGCGTGCTCTCAGATGCCATGGATTAAGCTCCACTGAGATCCAAGGCCCCTAGAATAGGTGTGAGGCACGGTGATCGTTCACTTTGGTCCCCCTTTGGCTATGGAACAGGCTGGGTCACAGGGAACTCCCAGTGAGGCTAGAGGCTGGAGGTGGAGATGGGGTCAGGAACATCTGGCAGAGGGAGATCCCAGTTTTGTGTCTCCATCAGGCTGAAGCCAGAGCAATCTGGGGCCAGTGTGCCAGCCCCTCCCCCAGCCTGCATCTGGGTATGCCACGGCTTGCCAGAAAAGGGTGGCTGCCTATGGGAGCCACTTGTATGGTCCCCAGGGTTGAAGCCCTATCCTGTTCTATAGAATAAGGTGTCTCCTCTATGCCTTGAACCAGGAGGTTTGTCAAATGGAGCACTGTGGCTGCACATCAAACTAGGGGGCCCATCCCTGTCATTGCAGAGCCACATGTCTGCACTTAAAAACTGCATCACAATAGCATTTGTCGTATATCCAGAAGTTAAAGCACACTTATTTTATCCACCTATTTTTATAATAAATGTTTTTGCTCCTGTGGGAAAAAAAAATAGAGAGGCAAATAAGGAATGGTGGTATGGCAGCTCCTCACAAGACTGCCTCTCCTCTCATGCTTGGGGAGGATCACAGGGCCTTCTGCCATCGGCTTGCAGTTGAGCCTTGCCTATATGGCCTTTGAGGATGTATGCACGGTTTTCAGGGCACCAGCACAGAGGAGTTCCCCTGTGTAATCGGGGCTCAAGAAACTGGTGCCAAAATGTTGATATCTGGTGACTGGCCTTTCTACAGTAAAACACTGTCCATCTCTGTGTCTCATGTTTTCTACCAGATTCCATGAAACTGTGGTGGGCTGACTTGTTAGCTTGTTGAGTAGGACAAAATCTCAGACCTTTTATAGTTCTTGGCAGCTTTAGTGAGGAGGGTGGGATACTGACAGAGACATGGCTTTCTAGAAGGAGAAGGATGAGGATATTGTGGGTACATTTAATGAAATTTGAGGGCCAGGCTTGGTGGCTCACACCTGTAATCCCAGCAATTTGTGAGGCCAAGGCAAGCAGATTGCTTGAGCTCAGGAGTTTGAGACTAGCCTGGGCAACATGGCAAAATCCTGTCTCTACTAAAAATACAGCAATTAGCTGGGCATGGTGGCGTGTGCCTGTGGTCCCAGCTACTCAGGAGGCTGAAGTGGGAGAAATGCTCGAGCCTGGGAAGTCGAGGCTGCAGTGAGCCAACAGCATACCACTGCACTCCAGTCTGGGCAACAGAGCAAGAAAATAAATTCGAGGAAAGTCACTGAAATATGTTGACCAAATTATCTGCTCAACTAGGCCATAAATAGTTCTTCACTTTATTGCCTGTTAATGATGGAGATTGAAGAGGTGGATGCAGGCTGAGTACCAGGAAGCAGGTTCAAAGACCCCTGCTCAAATGGTGCCCTGGTTCTTGCTAACTCTCCTGCTGGTGTAGAACTTCCTGAACAATTTGAAGTTAGCTTCAGGTCTGCCCCACTGTAACAACTAGTACTAGGTATTGTCTGGTGCGCATAAAAGATTCTGCCCTCTTTTGGACAACAATTGCAGAGATGTGTGGAAGGAGGGAAATTTATGACCACTGTGGGCAGAAACCAGGCACATCATTAGGAGTTTGGCTGGTTCACTTGGGAGATGAGGAAGTGGGGCTAGTAATGCTCGTCAAGGAAGAATGGCAACGTAAACTGGGTCTTATGGCTCAGCCCCTCCTGCGGTCCATCGTGTCTGCCTTAGATCCACTAGGAGAGAACAGTAAAAGGTCTTAGAGGGGTTTTTTTTGCAATAGATCCTGGCTGCAATAAGGGAGCTGTGAGCCTTTCAGGGAGATTTCCGAGACAGACAAACTCCCATGGGAAACCATAGATGAGGCATTGAGTAGTATTCAGGCTCTTACTGCCTTGAATTGGGGCTTACGATGCTGGCAAAGGTGATCCACTGGAGAATGAGAAACTGACCCGATCAAACCTAGGTAGATGCTGCTGCCCTGGAAAACTTTCCTTGTGTTGAAACTGGGTGAGAACATAAGCGATGTTATCTTGGTGATGGGGCAGCAGAATTTTAATTCTCAAAATTCTTTGAGAATTAAAGTGGAATTCTCAAAGAAGGTTGCTGCTGTGCAAGCCTGGGTCAAGTCAGCCAGGGGTCACAAACCCAGTAGCTTCAGCTAGAAAACACGCAGCTATGACTGAGTGAAGGGGTCTCCAAAGCTGAAATTGATAGTGTCAACCATCAGGATCTCTACCCAGTCAGTTTAAAGTGTGAGTAGGAAAAAACACTGAAAGTTTTTTTGGTTGCACCATAAGCTTCTGCCACACTCCTTAAATGCAAAGCTTTTTTGTTTAATAGCTCAGAGCCACTCTCTCCCTCCATGTCCCTGATCTCTCCCTCCTTCTCTACCCCAACCTCAGCTACTTTAAAAAGAAAGATTATTAGAGGTGGGGCCAAGATTTTCCCGACCCTAAAGAGAATTGAAAACCATGTCTACTCATCCAAGGGGAATTTGGGGAAAGTGAGGAATTTAAACTGCTATGGCTCTGTTGAACATAGGTGCCCAAGTCATTATCCTACCCAGACCTGGGGAAGGCAAAAGCCCTCAGATCCAGCTAATGGTGCTTAGGCAGGGTTCACAGTGAAGAAGGAAATCTAACTTGTGGGTAAGGTCCATTGGGCCAATTCAATGTACTGTGGTTGTTACTTCTGCATCTGAATGTACAGTAGGAAAGACGTATTATATTCCCATCCCATAAGTGCCAGGGTTGGGTGAGGGGAGATTTGCAGGATTCAGAAGAGTGGCATATAGAGAAATGTTTATGGGAGGTATAAGTTGCTTCTCAACCCACCTCTCTGTCTCCTCCTTGATGGTCCAACAGAAGCTAAAGAATCCCAAGAAGAGAAAGGGAAATCATAGCCTTGATTAAGGGCTTAAAGGCATCAGAAGTGAAAAATAAGGCATTATCTCAATACAATAACCCTGTATGACCAGTGAAGCAGGTGATGAAGGCTTAGAGTAGATTACTGCTGACTGATCTGTTGTTGTTTTCATAGCCATGGCTGTTCCAGATATTGCAAGTGCAACTGAATCCATTACACAGGCTGATTACACCTGGTTTGCTATCTTAGACTTTTACCAGCACCTTCTCACTGACACTTGAGGATCAATATCAGTTCACATTCATGTAGCAAGGCCTCCGGTGTATGTTTATAGGCATTCCCCTAGGGGTACTTAAGGTCTCCTGCCATTTGTCACCAGTGGGTGAGTCAGGATTTAGCATGAGTTCTTCTACCTTTTGATGTCCAAAGCTTTCACTATACAGATGGTGACTTGTTGGCTTACCAAGCAAAATTTCTTGGAACTATGTGGATGGATTTATAACACTCAATCCCTGTGGTGGTCATGGAAAAACCACTCTCTCTTTGGTTCCCTAAATCAAAAAGGAAGTCCAGTACCTTATTGGATTCTTAGGGTATTAGAAACAGTATGTGCCTCACTCAGTCATGCTACTTGATCTTTATATCAGTGAACTTGCCAAATCAGCATCCTTTGAGTGGGACTTAAACCAATAAATTGTGTTTGAAGCTGTCCTGCAAGCTGTGGCATGCTCTCTACCTTTAGGGTGCTATAAACTTAATGATCATGACAGATTATTTTGCTAATTGAAGTCTCTGACAAAGGGAGGCAGCTTCCACCCAGAAATGCCCCTTGGGATTTAGGACTAGTCGTCTCCTTGATATAAGATTACTAGAAACAACGCTTTTGAAAAGCAGCTATTAGCTTGCTACAGCTCTTGTCAAAACTGAACACCTGACTCATGGAGGCCTTGAGACTCTCCAGCCTTATATCCTTATTTTGGGGTGGGTCGACTCAAACTCAGTGACTAACAGGTCGGAATGGGCCCAATAAGCTTCCCTTGTCAAAAGGAAATGTATTCAAGAAAGCAGCTGACCTGGTCCAAGCAGCATCTTGACTTAGATGAAAAAGTAACAGTTATCCCCATTCAATTATTCCCCTGATCACCCTCCTCAAAAATCAAGTGGTTGCCTGAAGCAAAACCACTGACTCAATGGGACCGTTGATTCACAGAAGTTTCTCTAATGCCTGGGCCTGTTTCACTGATGGTTCAGCTAAACTGAAACCCAATAGTGTCTACTGGAATGCTGCAGCTATTCGACCTCACCACCAGCTATGCAGAAGCAAAAATGAATGTGGCTCCACTTAACGGGTAGAAGTCAAGGCCATTCTCATAGCTCCAGCCAATACTTCCTTTGATGAACCTTGTTATGGTTTTACTGACTTCTTGGCTATTGCCGATGGCCTATTTGGTTTGCCAAATTCATGGAAAATGAATTCATGGAAAATGAAAGCCTGACAGTTTAAAGACATCTCTCTCTGGGGCTATGTACTGTGGAAACAAATCATGACTGGCTGATCAAACCATCTGTGTCACTCATGTAGATGCCCATGGAAAGGCCTGTTCTCTGATGAGACCAAGCAAGCTGCTAATCAAACCTGCACTGCCCAGATTACCACCATTGCTGCCTGGATTAGACATGGCAAGACAGCCACCATCATAAACTGGTCACAAAATGAAGGACTTTATGTTTCTGATGCAGAGGCTATCGTGGCATACCAGACTTGGGACTCCTCTCTCATAGCGAAGGAGCCCACATTGCACAGGGCACTGCTCCTGCAAGATTGATCGCACCACATTGGACCTTTGATCCCCTCTTGGGCCTATCAGCAAGGCCCCACTGCTGTTGACACTTTTTCAGGTTACTGTGTTGCTGTTCCAGTCTGATCAGCAGAGTCCAAACAAATCACTGTGACCCTTGAAACTAATCTATATCATGTGATCAGCTTCCCAGACAATTTGCAGGCTGACAATAATGCCCTTTATTGCAAAAGCCACACACAATGGGCTGATTGTCAAGGTGTTCAATGGACCTTCCATGCTCCCTACCATCCAAAGGCATCTGGTATTGTGGAGTCTAACCAACCTCCTCAAAAATCAACTTTAAAAAATTTCTGACCGGGCATGGTGACTCACACCTGTAATCCCAGCACTTTGGGAGGCTGAGGCAGGTGGATCATGAGGTCAGGAGATCGAGACCATCCTGGCCAACATGGTGAAACCCTGTCTCTACTAAAAATACAAAAAAAAATTAGTTGGGTATAGTGGTACATGCCTATAATCTCAGCTACTCGGGAGGCTGAGGCAAGAGAATCGCTTGAACCTGGGAGGCAGAGCTTGCAGTGAGCCGAGATCATGCCACTGCACTCCAGCCTGGCAAGAGAGCGAGACTCCATCTCAAAAAATAAAAAAAAATAAAAAAAATTAAAAATTTCTGACTCTATTTCCCTCATCTCCTCCTGGTCTACTTGCCTTAGTAAGGCAATTTGTCATTGAATGCAGTTGTCCCCAGGAAAAAAAAACTGTCCCTTCTCAGCTATTGCCTAAGTAATGATCAGGACAAAGGGGTGGGGTTTATAGAGATCTATTTGAAAATTCAGTACTTTTGTAATCATTTCTAGGCATTCTGCTTCTTTCTTTCCCTTAATGGAAACCCAAGCCAGCCTGGTTGGTTTACTCTCTGTATGGCAGCTCAGCTCAAAATGGACCTAGAGTATTGAAACTTAATTCTAGTTCAGCCATCTGGATTCTCTTGCTGGACTGCCATCATCTAGATCATAAGGATAATGACCACTTGGTTGAGTACACTGCTCACTGGCCCCCCCATCCTACAATGATCCACATGTGAGGGCCAAAGTGGGGGAATATAATGGGTCTCTATAAGTTTTATTAAAATATCCTTGTCCCTCTTGCATCTGACCTTTGTGGACAAAAGGTCTGGATATGCGTAATGGATGATTGGGAAAAGGTGAAGTTATAACTGCTGGAATAGGCCACACCAATTTTATGGAGGTGGAGGGAGAACAATGCCAGTACCTGGGGAGGAAACACTCCAGATGCCAAGGTGAACAGGGGAGGGAGGAACATTAATGATCTTTCATCTTCTGGAACCACCCCTGGAGCCTTCCTTTTGAAGGAAAAATTCCCTGGTGTGGCTCTCCATAACTGTTTTGCTTGCACACTTTAAACTGACTTCTAGGTCTGCTGTCCTCTGCTAGTCAGCTCTAACTACAATTTGGTCACTATTGTCTTTTGTCCTACTGAGAAGTCTATCAGAAACAGTGGAGGAGCTGACAAACTTTCACACAAACCAGCTGTCAGCATCTTCAGATGTCTTCCCCAATCCCATTCTTATAGCCATCTCTCGGTCATTCCATGAGGTGACACATGCCCCCAAGCTGGTGGTGTGGACAAATAGAACAGGCTGGACTGACTGCCCTTCAGTCAAGCTCTCCAAAAATGAGGACCAGACTCAATTATTCAGACAGAACCCAGAACTCTAAGGTTTATCACCTGCCCAGAAGGCCACATTGGAGACACTGTTCATCTGTGTTCCCCAACTGATGTAGGTTCTAATTGCAAGAGGAAGGGCAGAAATTGTCTAGCTTATATTGACAAGTATCCTCATCATGTCCCTTGCTGGTGAGTAGAATAATAGTTCATCCTTTCACTGAGGGACCTTTTATCTCTCATCCCTGCCTTGCTTCTTGTTTGCTTTACCCCAGGACAGTCAAAATATGAATGCAAGCTTGCCAACTTGGTTTCAACTTTCGCTTTGTCCTGTCTCCCCTCACATTTAATTGTTTCACCTCAGCTATTCATTTTAAGGGATATTTGTTATATTTACCCAGAATTCCTATGTATTTGTAGTTGAAGGTTTTTGAAAATAACTGGCTTGTGGCCGGGTGCGGAGGCTCATGCCTGTAATCCCAGCACTTTGGGAGGCTGAGGCGGGCAGATCACATGAGGTCAGGATTTTGAGTCCAGCCTGGCCAACACGGCAAAACCCTGTCTCTACTAAAAATACAAAAATTAGCCGGGCGTGTCGGCATGTGCCTGTAATCCCAGCTACTTGGGAGGCTGAGGCAGAAGAATCGCTTGGACCTGGGAGGCAGAGGTTGCAGTGAGCTGAGATCCCACCACTACACTCCAGCCTGGGCGACAGAGCAAGACTCTGTCTCAGAACAAAACAAAACAACTAAACCCAAAAATACTGAAAAATAAAAATAAAAATAACTGGCATGAAACAGAATGCCATCTCTGGTTTACTCCTTTCTTCTTTTCTGCATAGCTCTCTCTAACTCTGAGTTTTTGCCAATTCACAGTTTATGCTGCTTTGTAATCTGAGTTTGTTCTGACCCTTAATGGTCCCAGCAGTAATTCATGGCCTTTCTCTAAACATGTGTTCATCTTCAGCTTCCTTTGCCATCTGTTTCATGTTTTCTAGTTCAGATACCCAAGAGAAGTAATATGATAAAGCCAGTTTGGCTTTTGGGCCAGGCTACATCATAGGTTCTGGGACTACCTATGGATTGACTGTCACTCATTGGTCAGGTGCCCACCCTGGCCAAGTCTGCTATCATCACGATTGGTGGTAGGGAAGGGGGCACACTAGGCCATATGGAACAAAATAGGAAACTGTCTCAATAGGAGGTGAAGGTGGAGTAGGTTCCCTTAGAAGGGACTGTGGGCAGAGAAGTCAATGGATATTTCTAGAGGTTGCTCTGGGCAGAGCAAGTGATTGATATATCAACCTCTTTGGAATCTGCATCTTCTCTTTCTGGAGAGGGAGAGAGCAAGGTACAATAGGTTGGTGAGTGACTAGAAGGTGAAGAAGTGGAGACGATCAAGCATAAACTATTCTAGGAGTCTAAACTTTTTTCGTTTATGACCCCTTAAAAGAAAGAAGAATTTTTAAACAAACTGTTTACTTTTTCACACATTTGGAAGTTATCTCATATTTTTCATTATAAGTTTAAACAGTTGCTAGTTATGTATGTTAGTTATGGTGAAAGGCTACATGTTATAACAAAGAGGTCCCCAACATTTAGTAGTTTAAAGAATAAAGAAGTTAATACAGTCCCAGGAAGGGCCCAAGGATTCTGTTTGAAATGCTTGTTCCCCAGTGCTGTAAAGAAATAGCACTTGAACATAAATTTAATTTTCTCAGCAAGGCCATTTTTCTTTCTTGCAGAGAGGGTACACTCGCCAGCAGTTTTGCCACGAGAGTACACCAAACATTTATAACCTGATGCGTCCACCCTACTGCTGTGTCCGGTTTCCATTGGCTGGAACGGGACCTCACATTCTGTATTTGTCTTGATTGGCTAGCAACTTAGAACTTTTTAAAAGTGGCAAAGGCAGAGGAGAACAAAGGAAGGAGGAAGTAACTTGTGGAATGCTGAGAAAAGTAAAAACACCTTCAAATAAGGAAGAGGAACAGACTATGACCTAATGCTTGCTTGGACCGGTATAAGCATGCCAGGGCAAATACTTAGGTTAAATTGTGGGAGCTAAGAACATAAAGTATATTGATTTCTTTACCACGGCTAGCAGATATTTAAGAATGTTAGCACAGGTCTTTGAATAAATTTTGCTTCTAAGAGAAGTTACTATTTATTCCTAATTAGATGGGGAGGAAAGTCTTTGAAGAGGAACCTCTGCTTTACTTTATACAGAGCCCAACAGGTTCTCTTTGTCCACTGCCTAGACAGGGCCAATTTATCAAGACATGTGAATTGCAGGAAAGTTTAATTCATACAGAGCCAGCTGTACGGGAGACTGAAGTTTTGTTAGTACTCAAATCACTGGGGATTGGGCTTTTTGTTGTTGTTTTTGAGACAGGGACAGGGTCTTACTCTGTCGCCCAGGCTGGAGTACAGTGGTGCGATCTCGGCTCACAGCAACCTCTACCTCCCAGGCTCAAGCTATCCTCCTGCCTCAGCCTCCTGAATAGCTGGGACTACAGGTGTGCACCACTACGCCCGGCTAGTGTTTGTATTTTTTGCAGAGACAGGGTTTCACCATGTTGCCCATGCTGGTCTCAAACTCCTGGGCTCAAGTGATCTGCCTGCCTCAGCCTCCCAAAGTGCTGGGATTACAGACATGAGCCACTGCGCCTGGCTGGGGATCAGGGTTTTTAAGGACAATTTGGTAGGTAGGGGCCAGAGAGTTGGGAGTGCTGATTGGTTGGGTTGGAGATGAAATCTTAGGGAATCAAAGCTGTCCCCTTGCACTGAGTCAGTTCCCGGGTGGGGGCCACAAGATCAGATGATTATCTGTCTGGGTGGTGCCAGCTGATCCATCAAGTGCAGGGTCTGCAAAATATCTCAAACACTGATCCTAGGCTTTACAATAGTGATGTTATCCCCAGGAGCAATTTAGGGAGGGTCAGAATCTTGTAGCCCCCAGCTGCATGACTTCAAAACCATAATTTCTAATCTTCCACTGCGCTGTACATTCCTTAGCAGTTCCTGGGCCAAATGTGTTGTTGATGTTGTGAGTTGTCTCCACTGCTTTATGACCCATTTGAATAAAATTGCCCAAATTTGCTTTTTGTCTAACATCATTTTCTTTTTTTTTTCTTTTTTTTTGAGATGGAGTCTTGCTCTGTTGCCCAGGCTGGAGTGCAGTGGCACAATCTCAGCTCACTGCAACCTCCGCCTCCTGGGTTCATGCCATTCTCCTGCCTCAGCCTCCCAGGTAGCTGGGACTATAGGCGCTTGCCACTATGCCCAGCTAATTTTTTGTATTCTTTAGTAGAGACGAGGTTTCACCGTGTTAGCCAGGATGGTCTCGATCTCCTGACCTTGTGATCCACCTGCCTCGGCCTCCCAAAGTGCTGGGATTATAGGTGTGAGCCACCACGCCCGGCCTCTAACATCATTTTCATAGTCTAAAATAAATATAAAATAAACAGTAAGCAGTAAGTCATTACCAAAAAACGCAAAAAAAAAGTGCATTAAAATGACCTGTAACATAACCACATTTATTTAAGAATGTATTCCAATATCAAATGGCAAATTTCAACAATGCAAAAACCGCGATTACATTTGCACCAACCTAATGAATTTTGTTTTCTTTTTTTTCCTGATCAAATATTTTGCTTACTTATTGAAATGAACTTTGAATAAAAGGCTTATCTCTTGGGTCCAGAAACAATTAGATTTTCCAATCCCATCAGGCTTTTAATATAAAGATTCTCTGTATTCTCTTTCACTTCTGTTTGCAAACTGACCAATTCTTGCCTGAGCTTATCTCTTTCTTGTAATACCTTGCTAAACCACTACCAGTTAGCATTCAGGATCTTACGGAGAGCTACTGGTAGGCATGTGGTCTGTCTTTTAAGTTATTAAATAATATAGGTAACAGTTTTACCAGTTGTCTTGAGGCTCCCAGCTTTCTGGCTCACACTATTTCTTCATCACTCACTGCCTGAGAATTAAACAAGTGCTGTAAAATTTAGGTTTTTGTTATAGTAGTCTCCACTTTCATGGTACCAACTGCTGTAGTAGTTAAGGCAGGCCTAGCTGCTGTAACAAAAAGGCTCCATCAAATTTAGAGGCTTAAAAAACAAAGAAGTCTATTTCTCTCATGTCACATTGTAACCTGAGGCTTCTAGGTTTCCACATAGTCAGACAGTGATCCAGGCTTTTGACAGATCTGCCATATTTAATATGAGAATTCCAAGGTCACTGTAGTCATTTTCATTCCAGCCAGTGGAACAGGAGAAGGAGGAATCATCCAGGGCCAGGAACTGTCTCTTAAGCAATAGACTTGTACTCATTATTTCTGCTCAAATTCTACTAATGAGAGCTCAGACCTATGGTCACATTGTTGACCTAAATAAATAAACTGAAGCAAAATTAATACAAGTAGAGAGTCTATTTGGGCCAAGGTTGAGGACTGCAGCCCAGGAAACACTGGGAAGTACTCTGGGCTTTGTTACAAGTAGGATTTTAAAAGCAAAAGGAAGCAAAGAGTGGGTTGATATAAAGTTGTTTGATAGGAATCTCATTGGTTTACAGAAATAACATTGATTAGTAATTAGCTATATATTGTTGAACTACAAGATATGAGTTATGGTGTCCAGAATATGGCATTGTTAGGTTAATTTATGGCTACTTGACATCTGTCATTCTAGGACCCACATAACAAGTGACTTCAACAGGTGAGATTACTTATCTCAAACAGAGAGTGAGATGTGACTACTGTTATATTTCATTGCCTCTCTGGGCTTGATAATTTAAAGGGGCTCATATTCCTCAGATAAAAAGTTTCTTTTCTTTTTCAACATCTAGTTTCAAGGTGAGGCAGGAGAATAGGGTCTGGGGGCAGGGAACCTCAGGAATTCCTAGAAGTAAATTAAATGGAAAAACTCCAATTCTCTAAGGCTACGTCAGCTATGACAGGAAATATCCTATTTATTTACATAGGGCACACACGGAGTAAATGACTTTGTAACTTACTTCATCCTCTTCATTGACATAGGGCGTATACCAAGCAACCAATGGAAACCTCTAGAGGGTATTTAAACCCCAGAAAATTCTGTAACTGGGTCCTTGAGCTGCTTGCTTGGATCCAGTCCCATCCTGTGAAGTGTGCTTTCATTTCCAATAAATCTCTGCTTTTTGTTGCTTCATTCTTTCCTTGCTTTGTTTGTGTGTATTGTCCAATTCTTTGTTAAAAACGCCAAGAACCTGAACACCCTCCACTGGTACATATTTTAGTGAGGCAGCCAGGAGATAAGCCCAAAGTTTGGGATTTATTTTTCTCCTCTTTCTGCTCTATACAGGGAAATCTCTCTCTCTCTCTCTCTCTCTCTCTCTCTCTCTCTCTCTCTCTCTTCCTTTCCAACTCAGGACTCTTGGTGGGCAGCGCCTAAACATGGAGGCAACTGCAGGTTTCTGGCTGCGGCCACTCTCCAGTGTTATCTGAAGGCCAAGAAGTGAAAGAGGATAGTTGCCCAGCCCAGAAAGGGGAAGGACTCTTTTCTATCTTTTCCAGTTTTGGTCCCTGATCCCTACTTGTGGAGCTGCTCCCCCCGGGGAACTTGCACGCATTTCAGATGGCTTAAACCTTCTTTTCTTATGCTAAATTCTTCCCTTCCCCTACTCAATTGGCTAAGGACAAAGGAAACTTACCCAGCCTCCAGTTCCTATCATTACAGTTCATGGCTATCACTCTAGTGGAATGGGAAACATGGGAAAGTGTGGCCTTATCAAATTATAAGGATACTAAAAGTCAGGATTACACCCAGGAAACAAAGGAAAGCTCATAGTAGGCTGTTGCCTCTGGAGGGAACGCATGCAAAGTGGCACCAGTGCCCACCCCACCTAAGGTTAGAGATGTCTGACACTCGAAAATTGGACCCCAAAGGGGGACACCCTGAAGGATCCTCCAGACCTCAACCTCCCCAAAGGGGATGCCCTCGGCAGAGATTCTGAGGCCTAGTACTAAGCCCTCCTTTGAATTTTCTCTCACAGTTACAATATTGTTTGGCTCCCATATTGTTTAGAATCTGGAATTTGCTGTTGAATGGGAAAGTGGGATGGAGTTGCATGTATCCAGGCTTTTGTGCTGCTGTTCTAAGTGGGGTCCTGGTTTATGTGTGATGCTCTCCTTTGGTACTATTTGCCCCCAGTGTTCTTTGCAATCTGGGGAGGTTTGACCTTTAAAAATCAAACTGCCATGGAAACTGCTTTACCCAAAATTTTGGTTCAAAGCCTTTATTGGATTATCTATTAGGGCAAACAAAGTAAAACTGTTAAGCCTGTATTGCTATCTCATGGCTAGAGTTCCAAGGTAAAAGCTATTGGATCTTCATTTGTGTGTGTGTGTATACATGTCTAAATATGTTTAGTTGTATGTACATTTATTGTTATATACTGTGTCTGCCAAATTAGCTTATAAGTAAGAGTACTCATAAATTAAGTAAATAAGTCTAAGCAATTTTCAAGTTCATGTGACTTAAGTATAACTTTACTAAACAAGCTGGTTTTAAAATTATTGGTAAAATAAAAATAGAAATACCTTCAGAATTGTCAGCATACATTTTTGTCTGGATTTTATGTTTGTCTTTGCTAGATATTTTGAGATGTCAATGTTGGGCATAGAAGGTTATAAAGCTACTAACCCAGCCAAAACGAAATTATCTTGGTTTGCGTGCCTTTTTTTTTTTTTTTTTTTTTTACAAATGAGAGTAATTTAATGTTAGCTAAATCTTCTGAGTTACTGGCAAAAATACCTATGTATTTAACTTTGAGACTCTTACTTAGGATTAGGTGAGCACCTGATGTTCAATGGCTATTAAAAACAATGATAGTGGCTAATATTTCAGTTTACAGAAGTAATCTAGATAAACTGTTAAATATGAAAGAACTGAGTATGGTAAATGAGATTAATGTTTAGGTAAATTTCTTGTGTAAGTTATAAACTTGAAACTATTTTTTATGCTCATTGAATATCTAGGTAATTTCCAATTAAAAAAAGCATTGTGATATGGGGAAATATGTTTCTAAAATTATGGAAAAAGTTTAGATAATAAAATATTCTTTAAAACCTGACAGAGAATTAGAGACATTTGGCTAATTAACATTTTCATAGTTAAACCTCTTAGTCTTGATTAAAGTAAAACAAGAAATATTGTAAAGAAATGCATTGTCAGTTTGGCAATTCTTTTTTTTTTTTTTTTTTTTTGAGACGGAGTCTTGCTCTGTCGCCCAGGCTGGAGTGCAGAGGCGAGATCTCGGCTCACTACAAGCTCCGCCTCCTGGGTTCACGCCATTCTCCTGCCTCAGCCTCCTGAGTAGCTGGGACTACAGGCGCCCACCACCACGCCCGGCTAATTTTTTGTATTTTTAGTAGAGATGGGGTTTCACCGTGTTAGCCAGGATGGTCTCGATCTCCTGACCTCATGATCCGCCTGCCTCGGCCTCCCAAAGTGCTGAGATTACAGGCGTGAGCCACCACGCCCGGCCGGCAATTCTTTTTTTAATATAGTTAAGCATGAAGCTGGCTCCACTAAGTGTGGAGCCAAAATTCACATACATGCTTGCATTGCTTCACACTATGTTTACTGTTTTGCATGTATACTGCTGGCACTGTAGTATTTACTGGTCGAGTGCCTGGAGTGAATTTCTTGATTGCACAGGATGTATGGTGATAATGCTGGACTTAAGGATTAAGTATACTTTTGTAAATAGAATTTGTGTCATATTTCTCTCTCCTTGACTAATTTCTCCAAAATTTGTAAACTATTTGTGAATATTCTTAATTCATGTCAGTATGTCATAATATGAAGTTTTTTAAACCTTTAACATATTTAATAGTCTTCCCGAAATCAAATTTCAGCTTCAAGATTGTATTTTCTGACCTCTAACTTTGAGATGCTACAGAGGGCTCCTGAAGCATTCAAAAGAGAGGTAAACAGGATTATTTGACATGTTAAGTTACATGGGAAGCATTGTCAAAATAAAAAATAATGTTTAATCTTCTTCAGGTTATATTTTAGCAAATGATTCAAGAGAACATAAGCATAGATTCATGGAGAACCAGGACAGCCGCTGAAACTTTTGTTATTAAAGGTTCCAAATTAAATACATATTGGTGTGGTGACGTATAAATTGCCAAAATAGTTTTTTTGGTGGGCGGAGTGTGAGAAGTCCCACTCTGTTGCCAGGCTGCAGTGCAATGGCATGATCCCAGCTCACTGCGACCTCCGCCTCCCAGCTTTAAGTGATTCTCCTGCCTCAGCCTCCCGAGTAGCTGGGATTACAGGCATGTGCCACTGTGCCCAGCTAACTTTTTGTATTTTTAGTAGAGACAGGGTTTCACCATGTTGGCCAGGCTGGTCTCGAACTCCTGACCTCAAGTGATCCACTCACCTTGGCCTCCCAAAGTGCTGGGACTACAGGCGTGAGCCACCATACACAGCCTAAAATAGTTTATAACCAAAGTTTGGTTTGTCAAATCCATATTCCTGGGAAGACAATCAAAGCTTCAGGTACATTTGGCTATCTGATGGGTGGGCCATTTAAACATTTACAAAGGGATTTCATTCAATTGTCATTTTCTGTTTTTTTGTTTTTTTTTTTTCTCTTTTTTTGAGATGGAGTCTCGTTCTGTCACCAGGCTGGAGTGCAGTGGCGCAATCTTGGCTCACTGCAACCTCTGCCTCCTGGGTTCAAGTGATTCTCCTGCCTCAGCCTCCTGAGTAGCTGGGACTACAGGCATGTGCCACCATGCCCAGCTAATTTTTGTATTTTTAGTAGAGACGGGGTTTCACCATGTTGGCCAGGATGGTCTCAATCTCTTGCCCTCATGATCCACCCACCTTGGCCTCCCAAAGTGCTGGAATTATAGGCGTGAGCCACTGTGCCCAGCCAATTGTCATTTTCAATGCATGTTTTCTGGCTGTATAAAAGCTTTCCCCTGCAAGAGGGCTGATGTTTTAACAGTAGATTATTATGCTACATTGTATTTTCACCAGGTTAACAAAGGTTTTTATGGTTCGTGGAGGACAATCAACCCCTTCACAATCTCCAACCCAAAGAGTGGCTCTTCTGAGAACATCCGCCATAAAGGCTATAGTTACACAACAGACTTTAAATTCTTTTGTGAAAGTTATGATAGAATTGGCTGAACAGAGAAGTATCTGTGCAGCTGCTGGCACTTGTGGACTATGGAGAAATACATCAAATGAAAATCACAGAGATTCAGCGGTAGAGGATTAATGAAGAGAGCTTAGTTAAGTGAGTAGACTCTTTATCTAGCTCATTCTTTGATCTATTTGATTTTAGGTGGTTTGGATTATGGGGACCCTGGGTAAGGATCAAACTCCAAACTCTTAGTATTATCCTCCTGATAGTAATAATAATAGTCTCCCTTGTGAGCTGTATTTTCTCAAAGGTTTTAAATGTTTGCATGCATTCTAGAGATGTCTAGAATGTCAAATGATCTTTCTTCAACTGGAATGACAAGAGCTGAAAGAAATGTGTGACCAGGAGTACACTGTAACCTATGAACGATGTGCTGAGATGGGAAACATAAAACGATGGTAACTGAGAGTGATGCTAAGGCCGTAAGCTTTGGTCACACTCTCACCCAAGTGAGAACCTGACCAAAAAGGGGTAATGTTTTTGAAGCAAAGTTCTGGAGGCCATTGTTTTGTACTGAGCTCATGCATTAGGCCCCAACAAACCAAACCAAAATGGAGTCGCTTGTGCTAAGACTTTAAGGAAACACTTAGATCCTAGAACAGACCAGGTTGTTTTTCTCCTGAAAATCTCTATAACAAACATTCCTGACAGCATAGGTATCCAACCCCTGAAGGTCCCATTAAATCTTTTCTTTTTTCTTTTTTTTTCTGAGACAGAGTTTCACTCTTGTTGCCCAGGCTGGAGTGCAGTGGCACAACCTTGGCTCACTGCAACCTCCACCTCCTGGGTTCAAACAATTCTCCTGCCTCAGCCTCTTGAGTAGCTGGGGTTACGGGCACCTGCCACCACGCCCAGCTAATTTTTCATATTTCTAGTAGAGATGGGGTTTCATGATGTTGGTCAGGCTGGTCTCGAACTCCTGACCTCAGGTGATCCATCCACCTCGGCCTCCCAAAGTGCTGGGATTACAGGCATGAGCCACCACTCCCAGCTCCCATTAAATCTTTTAACCAAATTGCTTTCCTCTCGCCTAGACACCATCAAGCTTCAGATGATCACCAGTTCCAGGTGAAGACACTACCCCTGGCCATCAAGGAGCTACCCTATCTCCACTAGACAGAGTAGGGTGAGAGTTCCCTGATCCCTAGTAAGTAGCGACTATACCCCAAACCAGCATGAAGCAGTTGCAGAAGAAAGACGATCAGTCCCTCTGCGTCCCATAAAGATTTATGGGGATCATGTCCTTCAGTGGGGAAATGAGGCAGGAGAATAGGGTCTGGGGGCAGGGAACCTAAGGACTTCCTTCAACTAAATTAAATGGAAAAACCCCAACTTTCTAAGACCAAGTCAGCTATGACAGGAACTATCCTCTTCATTTACATAGGTTGTACACCAAGTAAATGACATTGTAACTTTACTTCATCCTCTTCATTTACATAATGTGTACACTCAGTAACCAATGGAAACTTCGAGAGGGTATTTAAACTCCAGAAAATTCTGTAACCGAGCCCTTGAGACGCTTGCTCAGGCCCAGTCCCATCCTGTGGCGTGTACTTTCATTTTCAAGAAATCTCTGCTTTTGTTGCTTCATTCTTTCCTTGCTTTGTTTGTGTATTTTGTCCAATTCTTTGTCAAGAACCTGGACACCTTCCATTGGTAACAAAGGGAGACTAGGAAATTTAGTCCCTAGTTGGGTAGCCATATATCAGTTACTATAATGGAGAGAATAGATTTTGGGGGACAGCAAGCAATTTCCATCACAGGATATAATTTCCAACATTTTAAAATGGAAATTTTAAAATGAAATATACATCATTTTATCAAATATATCCAATGGTTGCTAAATTCTGTAGTGATTTAATATCCACCACCAAATTCTGTAGTGATTTAACATCCACCATTATCAATTTTTGTAAATACTTGAAGGAGCTCTTCTTTAACAGCTGGATATGTTATATTATTCCTTTCTCTCCTAGAAGTCATAATTCCATTTCATTTCCTCCACAAAATGTTATGCTTATGTAATATATTTTAGGTTTAAAAACCTTTTATTAATCATCCTATCATACTTCTATGAAAGCAAAAATATGTGTGTACATATGTATGTGTACATAGGAATATACAAATATAGATATATTTAAAATTAAAATAAGTGTTTAATTTTCTGTGATCAAAAGGCTCCAAGTGTTAAATAATTGTTCTTCTAGATTAAGTTATCATTATAATAATTAGTTGTACCCAGTTGATCAAAACAACATAAATTTATTACAGATTTTAAAAATTAATTATTAAACCTTTATTTAAAACACATTGCTTATAAGTTGGATGGGCTTTTTTCATAGTCCATGTATCCATGGATGACTAGTATTTATTGCTAAAATGAGACACGTTGAACATCAATTATCCCTATTTTTCATTTTTGTAGATGAAAGTGTTGAGAAAAATTACCCATGTAAATAAGTAAACAGTAATGAAAGAAGTTTTGTTATAACAACATTACTTAATTTTTTGAACTCCTTGTCTCAAGGAGTGCAAAGAAGAGATGACTATGATCAGAGCACACACAAAGTGGAACATTTAGGGCCGGGCGCGGTGGCTCAAGCCTGTAATCCCAGCACTTTGGGAGGCCGAGACGGGCGGATCATGAGGTCAGGAGATCGAGACCATCCTGGTTAACACGGTGAAACCCCGTCTCTACTAAAAAATACAAAAAAACCTAGCCGGGCGAGGTGGCAGGCGCCTGTAGTCCCAGCTACTCGGGAGGCTGAGGCAGGAGAATGGCGTAAACCCGGCAGGCGGAGCTTGCAGTGAGCTGAGATCCGGCCATTCCACTCCAGCCTGGGTGACAGAGCGAGACTCCGCCTCAAAAAAAAAAAAAAAAGTGGAACATTTAATAGGAAACCCTTCTTCTATAAAACTGGGACCCTACAGGCAGTACCACCATATTGCCCAACAATAGAACAATAGAAAGCACCTCCATTCATACTGTAGTCTACAACATGTTCACTGAAAATGTGAATATGGTGCTTTCTGGAGTGGAACAATATGGAGCCCCCCACCCAAAGAATTTATTCCTTTAACATAAAGGTGAACAGGAAGTATACCTCAACTTCAGGGAACATTAAAGAAAATAGAATGTTTTGATTTTCTATGGAAAAAATTATAAAACTATCAGGAAATATTAAAGATCTAAATGAAATGAGAAATATACCATGTTCATGGGTTAGAAGACTAATATTGTAAAGATGTCACTTCTTCCCCAAGTGATCTATAGATTCAATGCAAACCCAATCAAAACCCCAAGAAGCATTTTGTGGAATCTGAGAAGCTGCTTCTAAAATTTATAAGGAAATGCAAATGGACAAGAATATCAAAATTACTCCCAAAGGAAAACAAGGCAAAGAGAACTGCTCTACTGGATGAAAAGTCAATATAAAGGTATAATAATTGAGGTAGTATCGTATTGTACTACAGATAAAGAGATCAATGGAACAGAATAGAAAGCCTAGAAATAGGCCTACACAATCACAAACACAGTATACAGCAGAGGTGGTTATTTCAGATCAGTGAAAAGAGATAAATTTTTCAATAAATTGTCTGAGACAATTGGATCTCTGTGTGTAAAAGAAAAAAAATAAATTGTACTCCTATCTCACACCACACACAAAAATAAATTCCATGTAGACTAAAGACACTGCCAAAGAAATTTACACATCTTTTTTTTGAGATGGAGTCTCACTCTGTCGCCCAGGCTGGAGAGCAGTGGTGCGATCTTTGCTCACTGCAAGCTCCACCTCCTGGGTTCACGCCATTCTCTTGCCTCAACCTCCCGAGTTGCTGGGACTACAGGCACCTGCCACCACTCCCGGCTAATTTTTTTTGTATTTTTAGTAGAGACAGGGTTTAACCTTGTTAACCAGGATGGTCTCGATCTCCTGAACCCGTGATCTGCCCGCCTTGGCCTCCCAAAGTGCTGGGATTACAGGCGTGAGCCACCATGCCTGGGCTACACATTTTTTTTCTCTCATGACAGACCAGAGTAAAACATTTCTCGTCAAGGGAGGGGAATTCAAATCTCTTTTTATTCATTTATTTCAAAAGTGGTGTATGCCAAAGACAAATAAGGGTGTCTTGGTCACATACTGCTCCAGGCTCTGTCATAATCTTTTTGGGCTCTGTAGCCTATGTTTAAGGCTTGGCAAACACAGGCAGACACAGAGAGGGAAAACTATCTCTGCTGTCAATGCTAGAGCAACCATACCTAGTTCTGCTTTCCTTGCCCCACTGTTGCAGAACTTTGTTCCTTAGTTCAGCTAAAACCAGGTGGTTGTCCCACAAGGAGGAAAATTTAGGCATGTGGACACATTGAAGGGTGAGTAGAGCAGGATTTTATTGGGTGAAAAGGGAAAAAATGAAAAAAAAAAACTCAGTAAAGTGAGACAGAGTCCTGCTAACGGGCCCCCCACCTCACAGATTGAATCCCAGGCCACCACACAGGAACTGAAGAGGCCAGACTCCTCCCCACTGCAAACAGTGCAAACTTCCCCTGGCTCCGCCCTGTTCTCCCAGGGCACAGGCCAGTCGCAGGTTCTCTGGGGACCCTTTCCCTTATCTTCCTCCTGCATTTATCACCACTTTAGCAAGAGACAATTGGTTCCACAAAGCCACATTCATATAAATAGTGTCAAGGAAAGCACTAATTGTTATCTGATGAGATAAAGCTGTGTGGAGACAACCAGACTAGATAATTCTGCTCAATAAATATGAATGGGATCAGATCCGGCTTTTTCTACTTCTCAGATTCACTCTATAAATGCCAACCTTCCCAATCTCAGAAACAGTAGAAAGGGGGCAAAGTAAAAGATCATTATGGTCCAAATTGCTAAATGGTTTGAACTTAATATTTTCAGTAGGTTGGGATTACTGCACCTGCTGTGTTCCCATCTGCCACTTTTCTCTCTGCCTTTTAACTGAAGTGATGAACTTCTGAGGAAAGGGGTGATGACTCACCCTAGAGTCCCAGGCTCTCGTGTGAGGGAGGCATCAGTGACTGTTGATGGGACTAGGGAACTCTGCCTCCACTTGGTTCTGCTATTCCAAAGTGGTCAGGACTGACAGCTGCTAGGCAATTCCTGCCTCAGACCCCAAGATGGGATTGCTGCAAAGTTCTAATATGGAGATCAGCTCTTCTCCTGCGTACCCCTTCCACTGCAGCGGATTCAGTGGAATCAGCACTGGCCTGATCATCTATCCCAGATGTCTGTTGCCATTCACCTCCATACTAACCTTCTGTGTTATACCACTAGGGCTGGAAGCCTACGGTTCACATTTCCCAGACTCCCTTGGCAGCTGGGTTGTGGTTGGGTTCTGACAACGGAGGCAGTCGTGTTAGATTAGAAAGCAGTAAGAAGGTAGAAGCCATTCTGTCTGTGAAGTTGCAGTGGCAGCAGTGGTCCAGGTAATATCAGCAGTAAGTATCTGCTCATGAGCTTCAGTTCCTGGGTGGCAGCAACTTCCTGATAGTTGGCCAACACCCTCTCCCCCGGAATAGAAACTGGTTTTTTTTTTTTTTTTTTTTTTTGAGACAGAGCCTTGCTCTGTTGCCCAGGCTGGAGTGCAGTGGCGTGACCTCGGCTCACTGCAACTTTCGCCTCCCAGGTTCAAGCAATTCTCCTGCCTTAGCCTCCCGAGTAACTGGGACTACAGGTGCACACTGCCACGGCCAACTAATTTTTTTTTTTGTATTTTAGTAGAGACGGGTTTTCACTGTGTTGCCCAGGATGGTCATGAATTCCTGAGTTCAGGCAATCCACCCACCTTGGCCTCCCAAAGTGCTGGGATTACAGGTGTGAGCCACCGCACCCAGCCAATGGATGTTAATTGAGCACTTACTAAGTGCACAGCAGAGTATGTCCTGGGATATAAGGATGTTTGACTTGACCTTTGATAGTCTAGAAGAGATGATTAGAAACATCTACAGAAAACTAATGCAAATTTCAGAAAAATAAATGTCATAAAAAAGGATGTATTTCTGAAACCACTAGATCTTCTCTGAACAGTCTCAGTAGGCAATAGCAACGATAATAATAGCAAGGTGCTAAGTGTCCTAGATACTTGTCTCCTGACCCACTATTATATCCATTGAGAAAAAAAAAGAAAAAAATTATCTTATAAATACAAAAAATCACTGGAAAATGGAATATACATATACTCATGCTCCTTGTAATGACATTTTGGTCAACAATGGACTGCATGTATGACAGTGGTGCCATATTATAATGGAACTGAAAAATTCCTATCATCTAGTGACATTGTAGCCATGGTAACATCATAGCACAATGCATTACCTTTTCTATGTTTAGATACACAAATACTTACCATTGTGCTACAGTTACATGCAGTATTCAATACAGCCACAGGCTGTTCGGGTTTGTAGCCTGGGAACCATAGGCTATACCTTATAACCTAGGTGTACAATGGGCTATACCATCTAGGTTTGTGTAAGTACATCTATGATGTTCACACAAGGACAAAAAAGCCCACTGACACATTTCTCAGAACATATACCTGTCCTTATGTGATGCATGACTATATTCATTTCATTTGCTCAGAGCGAGCCTGGAAAAAAGAAAGTTGGGGTGAATGAAATTCAGATAGACCTCAGCAAGAGTGGAAAGACACTGAGCTCAGCAGTATGGACCACAGTGGTAAATTTGGACATTAGAGCAAAGCCCAAGGAGCTCTATTCATTAGTTTCTTGAGGACTTGAGGTCCCTCCAACCCATGCTGCTCCCTCCCCTGAGGGTGGTGCTAGCTAGTCCCAAGTCTGTAAGCTATGCCGAGCTGTCTATCCTCTGGGGTAGCTGACTGGGAATGGTGGGAGAAAGGAGTCTCTGTACTTTAATCATGCTGTGACCCTCTCACTAGAATGTTCTGGGATCGAAACCACCATTGCAAAATTATAACTGAGACAGTGAAAGACCTAACTAACTCCTGACCTCCAAGCTGTCCTTGTTCATTCCTGGGCGTAGGCCAAGCCAACTTTGGGAGGAAATTAGTTATACGCTATGGTTTAAAACAAATACCATAACAGCCCTTTCCCAAAACAAACCCCCTTCCTGCCTGGGGACTAAACTGCCTTTGTAAGACTAACAAATTAGCCACAAGATTAGAAATTATGATTTAGGAGTCATGCAGCTGGAGGCTACAAGATTCTGACCCTCTCTAAGTTGCTCCTGGGGATAACATCACTATTATAAAACCCAAGATCAGTGCTTGAGGTATTTTGCAGACCCTGCACTAAAAAGATCAGCTGGCACCACCCAGACTGATAAATTGGCTCCTCTGATCCTGTGGCCCCCACCTGGGAACTGACTCAGCGCAAGAGGACAGCTTTGACTCCCTATGATTTCATCTCTCACTCAACCAATCAGCACTCTCGTCTCACTGGACCTCACCACCCACCACATTATCCTTAAAAACTCTGATCCCCGAATATGCTAGGGGAGACTGATTTGAGTAATAATAAAACTCTGGTTTCCCGCACAGCCGGCTCTGTGTGAATTACTCTTTCTCTATTTCAGGTCCCCTGTCTTGATAAATTGGCTCTGTCTAGGCAGTGGGCAAGGTGAACCCATTGGGTGGTTACAGGATGAAGGAAGAATGGAGTCTCTGTACTTTAGTCATGCTGTGACTCATCCATCTGAAACAAGTGAATTTTATTTTCAGTCCAGTGATCTATAATTTAGGGAGGGAAGGGAGAGGAAAATGGACACAGTGTAAATGTAGGAAGGTTGTTGGGCTCCTATAAATTTTATCAAGAAATCAAAGTGATTAAGTACAGAGCTGAATCAGAGGGAAGCAGTAGGAAGATGCAGGGATGTCAATGGGCTCTTTTTCCCAAGGCCTAGGAGGTTGCATTCAGCAGAATAGGGCATTAAACCACCTGGGGACACCTGAGAATCATCCAGGAAATCCCATTCTTGGTGAAGTTGGCATTTTCCCTCTATCCTGTAGCCTCCTCCATTTGCCATCTGATGTCTGAGGTCTCCTTATGATATGGACAGGAGACAGGAAAATACTAGGTAGAAGAGGGCAGTTCCCCGACAAAGGCCCCACCCTCAAGCCTGAAGACCTGCGGCCCTAAATGAGGACAGGCATTTCTGGTTTTGTGCCCAAAAAGTTGCCTTTTGGCCGGCCATGCCCCCCATCCTACCCTTATGTAAACCCACGGCCTTAGAGGGCACACACACAAGCGGATGAATATTGGGACCAGCAGACCAGCGATGGCAGAACACGGTGGCAGAGAAAGAGAGAAGAGGAGGAACATCTGGACGCCAAGAGGAGTTTGGCTGGGGGTGGTAGGAGACGATTCTGGCCTCTGGGTGGCCCGACTCCAAGGGAAGACCACCTTCCCACTCAATCCGCCCCCTTCTGGCTCCCCATCCATAGGGCTGAGAGCCACCTCCATCACTCAATAAAACCTTGTACTCATCCTTCCAGCCCACGTGTGATCCGATTCTTCTGGTACACTGGGCAAGGACTCGGGATATGGAAAGCTATCACACTGGCCACCTGCCCTTGCAATAAGGCAGAGGGTCCATTGAGCTGATTAACACACAAGCCATCTGCAGATGGCAAAGCCGAAAGAGCTGGGTAACACATGCCCACTTGGGCTTGGGAGTCACAGACACCCACCCCTAGACGCTGCCATGGGCCGGAGCCCAAAAGCGCTCATGCTTGCTTCTGTATCTGCCCGTCCACATGCTCCCCCTAGGGGTTTGAGCTGCGCGGTGACCAAGCAGGCCACACCCTTGTCGCACGCATCCTGCAAGGGGAATCTGGGAACTCTACCGTTTCAGCTGGGGCCCCATCCGGGATATTCATCAGAAGGTGAGTACAAATGCAAAACTGTCGAAACTATCCAATACGCCTCTTCTCTCTCTTTCCCGTGGCAGAAAGGCTGTGTTTCCCTTCAGGGAGGTCTAACCACCGCATGGGACCTGAGTAAAGACCTGGGGCAACCAAAGGCATCCCTTGCTGGAAGGCCCCAAGACTGAACTCTGTCTCCCGCCATTCTGACAGGCACCGGTGAAGACCCCCAGACTTTGATTGATGTCTTTTCCCCCACGGTTTGAAACGGCTGTTATTTCTTTCTTTCTAATGTTAAGAGTTTAGCTACAGGCTGCGGCTATAATATTAAATGGAATGAGCATTTGGCTCAGCCACCAAAGGAGCAAATCAGAACAATATGGTTTCTGTTTTTACCCCGAGGTGCGATCCCTGCCTCCACCTCGACAGCCACAGATGCTGGCAGCACACCCCCTCCCCTCCCAGCTCAGGCACCTGGGCATGTCCACAGCATGCACAGGTCATGCCCAATGGCCACAAGGGACAGGAGAAAACCACAGCCACTGCTGCGACCCTGCAGGGCTGGCTGGTCAGCGCTTTCCACCTGCCACACCATCGGAACTCTACCTCATCTGGCCAAGTAGTTCAGCCAGGCTTGAACTGGGGGAAAGATACAATGACTGACGGAACCCATTTGCACTGAGCAAGGGGTTCTTCCCCCAGGACCTTCCCCTTTCACCCCTCAAACTGTTGTGTGTGTGTGTGTGTGTGTGTGTGTGTGTTTTCTTTTTTAAGTGAGAGGGTTTCCCCTCTTCAGCACTCTGCTGTTGATAGGGAAAATAATGGAGGAGCAGCTCCCGCTGGCAGGGCCCATTTGAGCCTTAATCTAAAAAGATACATGCAGCCCCTTAAAATACCTTTTAGTCCCAAACTCAATTCCAAGCTTCAGGCTGAGGCCCTAGAAAGGAAAACCAGATCTGAGGGATCCAAAGCCAGGCAACAGGCACAATGTAAATGGGCAGGTCCAATTCCTGCTGACTGAACCCCCCACCCCCGTGGAAGGAGGCCATGGTCCATGGCATAAATGAGGCCCAGGGAACTCAAAGGCTGTCAACAGCAGGCGAAGACAGAGGCACAGGTCAGTGCAGATAATGCCTATTCTCTAGGCCTTCCCTGCTTCATGTGTGTGTGCTGCATGGGCAGTCATGCTCATCACTTGCCAAGGTCACTGGGACTCGGGGATAAAAAGATGGAAGAGAAAAGAAGATGCTCACTTTCTGTCTCCATCACACTCCGAGTTTTTCACTGAAAGAAGGAAGAGAATTGAAGGGTGCCTTTATTCCCTGTCTTTCAGAATGGGCAACCAGCTCTCTTCTCCATCCTCAGCTTATACTCCTCTGGAATGTATCCTGAACTGTTGGGACTGCTTTGATCCTCAGAATCTGGAGGGAAAACGCCTCATAGCCCTCTGCACAAAGGTTTGGCCAAATTACGAAGAACTGGGTTGGCCTCATTCATTTCTGTACCATTCAGCAGTTGGACCTTTTCTGTAGACGTGAGGACAGATGGTCTGAGGTTCCATCTGTGCAGGCTTCCTATACCTTGCAAGGAAATCCAGACCTTTGCTGACAGTGTAGGATGGACCCAGCCCTCCTGTTTGCCATCTCAGGGAAGGCTGCAAGGGGCAAGCCCAGGGAACTAAAGATACTAATTCCAGAGGCACCTTCAGCAGAGGAGCCAGCTCCCTCCAGCCCTGCAACTCTGGGTCCACCCCAACCTCCCTGTCCAGCTTCAGCCTCTCACTTGCCCTCTCCTAGAAATCCTTGCCTTAGACAAACCCCAGTCTCACTCTTGCGCCTCCAACAGGTGCCTAGTGAATTTGGGTCCAGTGAGGTCCAGGTCCTCTTCTCTCTACAGGACTTAAAGCAATGTAAAGGGGATCTTGGTAAGTTTTCAGATAACCCTGACAGATATATAGAGGCTTTCCAGAATTTCACCCAAATATTTGAACTCTCCTGGAGAGATGTTATGTTACTTTTGAATCAAACCCTGACAGACGCTGAGAATCAGGCCACTCTGCAAGCAGCAGAGAGATTTGGGGATAAGCTTTGTATCACATATAGCATCAGGGAAGTGGGAAAACATTATCCAGCTGGAAGAGAAGCAGTATCAATGGATGACCCTAAATGGGATCCCAATGACGAGAGGGAAACCTGGAAGAGGAGACACTTTCAGGTGTGCATAGTGGAGGGCTTACGTAGGAGTAGGACGAAGCCTCTCAATTATATGAAGTTGTCCATGATCGACCATGGATTTGATGAAAATACCACTGCCTTCCTGGAAAGGCTAAGAAAGGTCTTGGTAAAGCACACTGCTTTATCTCCTGATTCACTCAACGGACAGATAATCCTAAAGGATAAATGTGTTACTCAGTGAGCCCCTGATATCAGGAGGAAGCTGCAAAAACAGGTCCTGGGACCAGATAGTGCTTTAGAGAACCTCCTGAAAGTAGCCACTTCAGTCTTTTATAATAGAGATAGGGAGGCCCAGGAGAGAGAGAGGAAATACAGGAAAGAGACAGAGGCTTTAATGGTCACCAGGCAAGCCCACAAACACCAGAATTCCCAGGGTGCGCCTAGTTGCTACAGATGTGGCAAGCCAGGGTATTTCAAAAAGGATTACCCAGCTGGCATGAGAAAGCCACCTTGACCCTGTCCAATCTGCAATGGGAACCACTGGGGGGTGGACTGTTCCCAGGAATGCTGATCACTGGGTCCAGAACCAATCATCCAAATGGTCCAGGAGCAGGACTGAGGGGTCCCAGGGCCCCTTTCTGCAGCTCCGGTGGTCCAGACCACCATTACCATCCAGGCATCCCAAGTAATTCTGGAAATTGAAGGGAGGAAATTGGACTTCCTTGTGGACACTGGGGCTAGTCTCAGCTCTCCTCTCCAATCTGGGCCTCCTCTCCTCTCTTAGCACAACTGTGAGGGGCGTCTGTGGAAGGCCTTTAACCTGATATTTCTCCCAACCACTTAGTTGTAGCTGGGGAGACCTTTTGTTCACCCATGCTTTTCTAATTATGCCTGAAAGCCCAACTCCTCTGCTGGGAAGGGATATCCTGGCCTGCATGGGGACCACTATCCTGAAGGCCCCTGGGCAAACTCTTTGTCTCATCCTAGTGGAGACCAATATTAACCCAGAAGTTTGGTCAACTCGCGGGAAGATTGGCAGAACCACCACCGCCATACCGGTCCAGGTCCATCTTAAGGATCCCACCTCCTTTCCTAACCAGAAACAATATGCCCTGAAACCAGAAGTTAGGAAAGGGCTAGAAGCCATCATAGATAACTTGAAGATGCGAGGCCTCCTCAAAGCCTGCAACAGCCCTTGTAATACCCCAGTATTAGGGGTACAAAAACCCAATGGGGAATGGAGACTAGTTCAGCACCTCTACCTTGTTAATGAGGCTGTGGTTCCAATGCAGCTGGTGGTTCCCAATCTATATACCCTGCTATCCCAAATACCTGAGGGAACTAAATGGTTCACAGTCCTGGACCTAAAGGATGCCTTCTTTTGCATACTGTTACACCCTGACTCCCAGTATTTGTTTGCCTTTGTGGATCCCTTCAACCAAACCACCCAGTTAACCTGGATAATGTTACCTCAGGGGTTCTGAGACAGTCCCCACTTGTTTGGGCAGACATTATTAAGAAACCTCTCTGAGTTCCTTTATCCTCAGGTTAAAGTTTTGCAATATTTGGAGGACCTTCTCCTCTGTGCTCCAACTGAGGAAATCTCTCAGAAGAGCAGTAAGGCTCTTCTTAATTTTCTGGCTACCAGTAGATATAAAGTTTCAAAATCTAAAGCTCAGCTCTGTCAGACTTCAGTGAAGTACCTAGGCTTGGTCTTGTCAGAGAGGACCAGAACATTGGGCAAAGAGAGGATTAAACCTATCTCCTCCTTTCCTTTCCCCAAAGCCCTCAAGCAACTAAGGGGATTCTTGGACATTACAGGATTCTGCAGAGTATGGATACCTGGATACGGTGAAATGGCTTGTCCCCTTTATCACATAATAAAGGAGACTCAGGCAGCTGAAACTCATTGTCTAACTTGGGAACTGGAGGCTAAAAAGGCCTTCAACCAACTAAAACAAGCCTTGCTTAAGACACCAGCCCTCAGTCTCCCCATAGGGAAAACGTTTAATCTTTACGTGTCAGAAAGAAAGGGAATGACACTGGGAGTCCTAACACAGGCCCCGGGTCCAGCCCAGCAGCCTGTAGGCTACCTGAGTAAGGAGCTCGATTTGGTAGCCAAAGAATGGGTGGCCTGCTTCCGGGCAATCACAGTAGTAGCCTTGCTGGTAGCAGAGGCTACTAAGTTAACCATGGGGAATAACTTAATGTGGCAGGACTACTGTCTTCTAAGGGGAGTCTCTGGCTAACAGACAACTGCCTCCTGAGGTATCAAGCTGTGTTATTAGAAGGATCTGTGGTCCAATTAAGAACCTGTCCCTCCCTAAATCCAGCCACCTTCCTCCCAGAGGAAGTTGGGGAACTTGAACATGACTGCAAACAAATAGTAGTACAAACCTATGTGGCCAGAGAGGACCTCAAGGAAATCCCCTTAGAGAACCCAGACAGGATTCTGTCTTTTTAAAAAGTTATTTTATTTTTCTGTAAGTTGTTGGGGTACAGGTGGTATTTGGTTACATGAGTAAGTTCTTTAGTGGTGATTTGTGAGATCCTTGTGCACCCATCACCTAAGCAGTATCCACTGCACCCTATTTGTAGTCTTTTATCCCTTGTCCCCCTCCCACCTTTCCCCCAAGTCCCCAAAGTCCATTGTATCATTCTTAAACCTCTGCGGCCTCATAGCTTAGCTCCCACATATCAGTGAGAATATATGATGTGTGGTTTTCCATTTCTGAGTTACTTCACTTAGAATAATAGTCTCCAGTCTCATCCAGGTCATTGCAAATGCTGTTAATTCATTCCTTTTTATGGCTGAGTAGTATTTCATCATATATATTATATATATACATATACCACAGTTTCTTTATTCACTCATTGATTGATGGGCATTTAGGTTGGTTCCATGATTTTGCAATTGTGAATTGTGCTGCTGTAAACATGTGTGTGCAAGTATCTTTTTCATACAATGACTTCTTTACCTCTGGGTAGATACCCAGTAGTAGGATTGCTGGATCAAATGGTAGTTCTACTTTTAGTTCTTTAAGGAATCTCCACACTGTTTTCCATAGTGGCTGTACTAGTTTACATTCCCACCAGCAGTGTAGAAGTGTTCCCTGATCACTGCATCCATGCCAACATCTACTGTTTTTTAATTTTTTGACTATGGCCATTCTTGCAGGATTTAGATGATATAGCATTATGGTTTTGATTTGCATTTCCCTGATTATTAGTGATGTTGAGTATTTTTTCATATGTTTGTTGGCCATTTGTATATCTTCTTTTGAGAATTATCTATTCATGTCCTTAGCCCAGTTTTTTATGGGATTGTTTGTTTTTTTCTTACGGATTTGTTTGAGTTCGTTGTAGATTCTGGATATTAGTCCTTTGTCAGATGTATAGATTATGAAGATTTTTCCCCCACTCTGTGGGTTGTTTGTTTACTCTGCTGACTGTTCCTTTTGCCATGCAGAAGTTCTTTAGTTTAATTAGGTAGTACCTATTTATCTTTGTTTTTATTGCATTTGCTTTTGGGTTCTTGCTTATAAAATCCTTGCCTAAGCCAGTGTCTAGAAAGGTTTTTCCAATGTTATCTTCTAGTCTCTTTATAGTTTCAGGTCTTAGGTTTAAGTCCTTAATCCATCTTGAGTTGATTTTTGTATAAGGTGAGAGATGAGGATCCAGTTTCATTCTCCTACGTGTAGCTAGCCAATTATCCCACCACCGTTTGTTGAAAAGGGTGTCCTTTCCCCACTTTATGTTTTTGTTTGCTTTGTCGAAGAGCAGTTGGCTGTAAGTATTTGGGTTTATTTCTGGATTTTCTGTTCTGTTCTATTGATCTATGTGTCTATTTTTATACCAGTACCATGTTTCGGTGACTATGGCCTTATAGTATTGTTTGAAATCAGGTAGTGTGATGCCTCCAGATTTGTTCTTTTTGCTTAGTCTTGTTTTGGCTACGTGGGCTCTTTTTTGGTTCCATATGAATTTTAGAATTGTTTTTTCTAACTCTGTGAGGTGGTATTTTGATGGGGATTGTATTGAATTGCTTTTGGCAGTATGGTCATTTTCACAATATTTATTCTACCCAATGGATGTGTTTCCATTTGTTTGTGCCATCTATGATTTCTTTCAGCAATGTTTTGTAGTTTTCCTTGTAGAGGTCTTTCAACTTTTTTGTTAAGTATATTCCTAAGTATTTTATTTTATTTTTTTGCAGTTATTGTAAAAGGGCTTGAGTTCTTGATTTGATTCTCCACTTGGTCTCTGTTGGTGTATAGAAGAACTACTGATTTGTGTACAATAATCTTGTATCCGGAAACTTTGCTGAACTCTTTTATCAGTTCTATGAGCTTTCTGTTGGAGGCCTTACGGTTTTCAAGGTAAATGATCATATCATCAGTAAACAGGGACAGTTTGACTTCCTCTTTACCGATTTGGATGCCCTTTATTTCTTTCTCTTGGCTGATTGCTCTCGCTAGGACTTCCAGTACTATGGGGAAGAGGAGTGGTGAGAGTGGACATCCTTATCTTGTTCCTGTTCTCAGAGGGAATGCTTTCAATTTTTCCTCATTCGGTATCATGTTGGTTTGTCATAGATGGCTTTTATTACATTATGGTATGTTCCTTGTATGCTGATTTTGTGGAGGGTTTTAATCATAAAGTGATGCTGGATTTTGTCAAATACTTTTTCTGCATCTATTGAAATGATCATGTGATTTTTGTTTTTAATTCTGTTTATGTGGTGTATCACATTTATTGACTTGCATATGTTAAACCATCCCTGCATCCCTGGTATGAAACCCACTTGATCGTGGTGGATTACCTTTTTGATATGTTGTTGGATTTAGTTAGCTAGTATATTGTTAAGGATTTTAGCATCTATGTTCATCAAGGATATTGGTCTGTAGTTTTCTTTTCTTTTCTTTTCTTTTTTTGTTTTTTTGAGATACAGCCTTGTTCTGTCACTAGGCTGGAGTGCAGTGGCGCCATCTCGGCTCACTGCAACCTCCGCCTCCTGGGTTCAAGCAATTCCCCTGCCTCAACCTCCCGAGTAGCTGGGACTACAGGCACGTGCCACCACACCCAGCTATGTTTTGTATTTTGGTAGAGACAGGGACTCACCATGTTGGCCAAGATGGTCTCGATCTCCTGACCTTGTGATCCACCCGCCTCAGCCTCCCAGTGTTGGGATTACAGGTGTGAGTCACCGCACCTGGCCAGTTTTCTTTTTTGGTTGTGTCCTTTCCTGGTTTTGGTATTAGGGTGATGCTGGCTTCATAGAATGAATTAGGGAGGGTTCCTTCTTTCTCTATCTTGTGAAATAGTGTCAAAAGGATTGATACCAATTCTTCTTTGAATGGCTGATAGAATTCTTCTGTGAATCCTTCTGGTCCTGGACTTTTTTTGTTGGTAATTTTAAAATTACCATTTCAATCTCTCTGCTTGTTATTGGTCTGTTCAGGATATCTCATTCTTCCTGATTTAAGCTAGAAAGGTTGCATTTTTCCAGGAATTTATCCATCTCTTTTAGGTTTTCTAGTTAATTTGTGTAAAGGTGTTCATAGTAGCCTTGAATGATCTTTTGTATTTCAGTGGTGTCAGTAGTAATATCTCCTGTTTTGTTTCTTAGCGAGGTTATTTGGATTTTCTCTCTTCTTTTCTTGGTTAATCTTGCTAATGGTCTATCAATTTTATTTATCTTTTCAAAGAACCAGCTTTTTGTTTCATTTAACTTTTGCACCTTTTTTTTTTTTAATTTCAATTTCATTTAGTTCTGCTCTGATCTTGGTTATTTCCTTTTTCTGCTGGTTTGGCATTTGATTTGTTCTTCTTTCTCTAGTTCCTTGAGGTGTGACCTTAGATTGTCTGTTTGTGCTCTTTCAGACTTTTTGATGTAGGCATCTAGTACTATGAACTTTCCTCTTAGCACTGCCTTAGCTGTATCCCAGAGGTTTTGATAGGTTGTGTCATTATTGTCATTCAGTTCGAAGAATTTTTAAATTTCCATCTTGAGTTGGTTTTTGACCCAATGCTCATTCAAGAGCAGGTTATTTAATTTCCATGTATTTGCGTGGTGGTTTTGAAGGTTCCTTTTGGAGTTGATTTCCAGTTTCATTCCACTGTGGTCTGCGAGAGTGTTTGATATAATTTCAATTTTCTTAAATATATTGAGGCTCATTTTATGGCCTATTGTATGCCCTATCTTGGAGAAAGTTCCATGCACTGTTGAATGGAATGTGTATTCTGCGGTTGGATGAAATGTTCTGTATATGTCTATTAAGTCCATTTGTTCCAAGGTATGGTTTAAATCCATTATTTCTTTATTGACTTTCTGTCTTGATGACCTGTCTAGTGCTGTCAGTGGAGTACTGAAGTCCCCCACTATTATTGTATTGCTGTCTATCATGTTTCTTAGGTCTATTAGTAATTGTTTATAAATTTGGGAGCTCCAGTGTTAGGTGCATATATTTTTAGGATTGTAATATTTTCCTGTTGGACAAGGCCTTTTACCATCATATAATGTCCCTCTTTGTCTCTTTTAACTGCTATTGCTTTAAAGTTTGTTTTGTCTGATATAAGAATAGCTACCCCTGCTCACTTTTGGTGTCCATTTACGTGAAATGCCTTTTTTCTACTCCTTTTCTTTAAGTTTATGTGAGTCCTTATGTGTTAGGTGAGTCTCCTGAAGGCAGCAGATGGTTGGTGAGTTCTTTTTTTTGTTTGTTCTGTTTTTTGTTGTTGCTGCTGTTGTTGTTTTTTTGAGATGGAGTCTCGCTCTGTCGCCCAGGCTGGAGTGCAGTGGCATGATCTCGGCTCACTGCAAGCTCTGCCTCCTGGGTTCATGCCGTTCTCCTGCCTCAGCCTCCCGAGTAGCTGGGACTACAGGCACCCGCCACCACACCCGGCTAATTTTTTGTATTTTTAGTAGAGACGGGGTTTCACTGTGCTAGCCAGGATGGTCTCGATCTGCTGACCTTGTGATCCTCCCGCCTCGGCCTCCCAAAGTGCTGGGATTACAGGCATGAGCCACTGTGCCCGGCCAATTGGTGAGTTCTTATCCATTCTGCGGTTCTGTATCTTTTAAGTGGAGCATTTAGGCCATTTACGTTCAATGTTAATATTGAAATGTGAGGTACCCTTGCATTCATCATGCTCTTTGTTGCCTGCATATTTTGTTTGTTTGTTTGTTTTGCTTTTTAACTTGTGTTTTTGGTTTACAGGTCCTGTGTGATTTGTGCTTTAAAGAGGTTCTGTTTTGATGTGTTTTCAGGATTTGTTTCAAGATTTAGAGCTCCTTTTAGCAGTTCTTGTAGTGGTGGCTTGGTAATGGTGAATTCTCTCAGTTTATGTTTGTCTGAAACAACTGTATCTTTCCTTCATATATGATGCTTAGTTTTACTGGATGCAAAATTCTTGGCTGATAATTGTTTTGTTTGAGGAGGCTGAAAATAGGGTCCCAATCCCTTCTAGCTTGTAGGATTTCTGCCGAGAAATCTGCTGTTAATCTGATAGGTTTTCCTTTACAGGTTACCTGGTGCTTCTGTCTCACAGCTCTTAAGATTCTTTCCTTTATCTTAACTTTGGATAACCTGATGACAATGCGCCTAGGTGATGATCTTTTTGTGATGAATTTCCCAAGTGTTCCTTGTGCTTCTTGTGTTTGCATGTCTAGGTCTCTAGCATGGCTGGGGAAGTTTTCCTTGATTATTCCCCCAAATATATTTTCCAAGCATTTAGAATTGTCTTCTTCCTCAGGAACACCGATTATTCTTAGGTTTGAGTGTTTAACATAATCTCAGACTTCTTGGAGGCTTTGTTCATATTTTTTTATTCTTTTTTCTTTGTCTTTGTTGGATTAAGTTAATTCAAGGACCTTGTCTTTGAGCTCTGAGTTTTTTCCCTCTATTTGTTTAAGTCTATTGCTGAGACTTTCCAGAGCTTTTCGCATTTCTAACAGTGTGTCCAAAGTTTTATGAATTTTTGGTTGTTTTTTCTTTAAGCTATCTATTTCCTTGAATATTTCTCCCTTCACTTCTTGTGTCATTTTTTTGGATTTCCTTGTATTGGTCTTTGCCTTTCTCTGGTCCCTCCCTGATTAGCTTAATAACTAGCCTCTTTAATTCTTTTCCAGGTAAATAGGGTATTTCTACTTGGTTTGGATCCATTGCTGGTGAACCAATGTAATTTTTGGGAGGTGTTGATGAGCCTTGTTTTGTTATATTACCAGGGTTGGTTTTCTGGTTCCTTCTCATTTGTGTAGGCTCTGTCGGAGGGAAGGTCTAGGACTGAAGGCTCTTGTTCGGATTTTTTTGTCCCATGGGGTGTTCCCTTGATATAGTATTCTCCCCCTTTTCCTGTGGATGTGGCTTCCTGTGAGCTGAATTCCAGTGATTGTTGTCTCTCTTCTGGGTGTAGCCACCCAATGAGTCAATCCGGCTCCAGGCTCGTACTGGGGGTTGTCTGTACAGAGTCCTGTGATGTGAACCATCTATGAGTCTCTCAGCCATGGATGCTAGCACCTGCTCTGGTGGAGGTGGCAGAGGGTGCAGTGGACTCCATGGGAGTCCTTATCTTTGTTGGTTTAATGCTCTATTTTTGTGCTGGTTGGCCTCCTGCCAGGAGGTGGTGCTTTCCAGAAAGCATCAACTATAATAGTGTGGAGAGGGACTGGCAGTAGGCAGGCTGTAGAACTCCCAAGATTATATGTCCTTTGCCTTCTGCTACCAGGGTGGGTAGTGAAGGACCATCAGGTGGGAGCAGGGCTAGGCGTGTCTGAGCTCAGACTCTCCTTGAGCAGGTCTTGCTGCGGCTGCCATGGAGTATGGGGGTGAGATTCCCAGGTCACTGAAGTTGTGTACCTAGGAGGATTATGGCTGCCTCTGCTGAGTCATGCAAGTTGTCAGGGACGGCAGTCACAGGCCTCGCCCAGATCCCATGCAAACCAAAGAGCTGGTCTCACTCCCACTGTGCCCCGTGCAACAGCCCCGAGTCTGTTTTTCCCAGACTGGATTCTCTTTACGGACTGGAGTTCTTCTGTAGAACAAGGAACCCATAAAGCAGGGTATGCAACAGCTACTCTAAACGATATAGTTGAGAGTGCACTTCTCTCCTCGGGCACAAGTGTTCAACTAACCAAACTAATTGCCCTCAAGAGGGCGCTCAAGTTAAGCAAAGGAAAAACAGTTAACATTTATACTGATTCTTTTTTCCCTTTCTTTCTTTCTTTCTTTCTTTCTTTCTTTCTTTCTTTCTTTCTTTCTTTCTTTCTTTCTTTCTTTTTGATACGGAGTTTCGCTCTTGTTGCCCAGGCTGGAGTGCAATGGCACAGTCTCAGCTCACTGCAACCTACGTCTCTCGGGTTCAAGCAATTCTCCTGCCTCAGCCTCCCGGGTAGCTGGGATTACAGGCATGTGCCACCACGCCCGACTAATTTTATATTTTCAGTAGAGATAGGGTTTCTCCATGTTGATCAGGCTGGTCTTGAACTCCTGACCTCAGGTGATCCACCTGCCTCGGCCTCCCAAAGTGCTGGGATTACAGGCGTGAGCCACCACACCTGACCCTTGTATACTGATTCTAAGTATGCTTTCCTAGTCCTCCATGCCCATGCTACTATCTGGAAAGAGAAGAACTTCCTCACAGCTAATGAATTTCCCATTAACTACCATCAGGAAATTAATAAGACTATTTTCCTAGGTTTTCCTCCCATGGGAATTGGCAATAATACATTGTAAAGGCCACCAAAGAGCGATGGATGAGGTAGCCAAGGGAAATTGGCTGGCAGACAAAGCAGCTAAATCAGCAGCAAAGGGGCCCAGGTCTCTGATCCACTTGAAGCCCCACTGATGTGGGAGGGCTGCATCAGAGAAATAAAACCTCAATACTCTCTTGCAGAAATAGAATGGGCCACCTCTTGGGAATACATCCTTCAGTCCTCAGGATGGCTACAATTGGAGGACAATAAGCTTCATCTACCAGCTGCCAACCAATGGAAAGTACTTAAAAGCCTTTACCAGGCCTTCCACCTAGGTAAGGATAAAACCTATCAACTGGCCCAGAGATTGTTCTCAGGTAAAAACCTAATACAAAGGGTTAAATAAATTGTTAAGGGTGGCAAGATCTGCCATAAAAACAACCCCCTTAATTGACAGCGTCTTCGGCCAGGAACTCAAAGTACAAGAGGTTACCTTGGGGAACACTGGCAAATGGATTTCACCCATATGCCAAAGGCAAGGGGCATCCAGTACCTCCTACTATAAATAGATACGTTCACTAACTGGGTAGAAGCATTTCCATGTCAGACAGAGAAAGCCTCTGAGGTGATAAAAGTACTAATCAATGAGATAATTCCCTGCTTTGGACTTCCTAAGTACCTCCAGAGCAATAATGGCCCCTCGTTCAAGGTGGCTGTCATCCAGGGGGTCTCAAAGCCACCTGGTTTTACAGTACTATCTTCATTGTGCCTGGAGACCGCAATCCCCGGGAAAGGTAGAAAAGACAAATGATATTACCAAAAGGTATCTCAGGCAACTGTCTCAGGAGACTCATCTCCCCTGGACTACCTTTCTCCCCATAGCCCTGCTACATGTCAGAAACACTCCTTCAAAGCTAGATTTGAGTCCCTTTGAAATGATGTGTGGATAGCCTTTTCTCACCAGTTATCTCTTGCTAGACCAAGAAACCTGTGATTTAATTAAGCATACAACCTCTTTGGTCCATTTCCAACAGGAACTGAAACAACTGTTGGAGGCCCAATCCCGTGAACCAGGGCCACCTCTATTCAACCCAGAGGACCTAGTGCTAGTAAAAGTGATATCCCTTCCCTTTCTCCCTCTATAGGCCCAGGTTGGGAGGGACCCTACACTGTACTCTTTTCTACTCCTATGGCAGTGAAGGTCACTGGAATAGACTCTTGGATTCATTATACCCAAGTAGAGGCTTGGGAAGCCAACGGAGTCTTCCATTCACCCAGAAGAACACCTAAAGTACCAATGTGAAGAGGCTGGGGACCTCAAGCTAAAAATCACAAAAGATAAGCATTAATAATTAGCCTTCCGTGGATATCCTCTTTATAGTCTTGCCTATGCTTGCTGTTCTTACCTTTGTTCTGTCCTTTTTTTTTTTATTCTTTTTGAGACGGAGTCTCTCTCTGTCGCCCAGGCTGGAGTGCAGCGGCACGATCTCCGCTCACTGCAAGCTCCACCTCCCAGGTTCACATCATTCCCCTGCCTCAGCCTCCCGAGTAGCTGGGACTACAGGCGCCCGCCACCATACCAGGCTAATTTTTTGTATTTTTTTTTAGTAGAGACGGGGTTTCACTGTGTTAGCCAGGATGGTCTCGATCTCCTGACTTCGTGATCCGCCCACTTCGGCCTCCCAAAGTGCTGGGATTACAGGCATGAGCCACTGTGTCCGGACATGTTCTGTTCTATACCAGAGGGCACAATAGTGTTTTCAGAATAATTCATATATTCCACTTCTTTTTTTTTTTTGAGATGGAGTCTCACTCTGTCACCCAGGCTGGAGTGCAGTGGCATGATCTTGGCTCACTGCAACCTCCACCTCTAAGGTTCAAGCAATTCTCCTGCCTCAGCGTCCTGAGTAGCTGAGATTACAGGTGTGCGCTGCCACACCCAGCTAACTTTTGTATTTTTAGTAGAGACAGGTTTCACTATGTTGGCCAGGCTGGTCTTGAACTCTTGACTTTAGGTGATCCCTCTGCCTCGGCCTCCCAAAGTGCTGGGATTACAGGGGTGAGCCATGGCACCCGGCCTCACTTCTTATCTCTGTAACCCTTGGCACTAGATTCTTTCCTTACATAATACACATTTAACCCATGGATACTTAACCTTATAAAAGTTGTTTTATTCTCTCACACCTAGAAACCATCAAACTCCAAATGGTCAGGCAACCAGAGCTTCAGACAAAGACTCTGCTTTGCTGGAGACCCTTCGATAGACCTCTGGGAGGAATCTGACTGCTATTTTCCCCAAAACAATGTTCCCTGTCAGCAGGAAGTAGCTAAGATCAGTCATCATACATATTCTAACAGCAGTTAGATGTACCTCTTCAGAGGAGGGAAATGATATGGACAGGAGATGGGGAAATACTGGGTAGAAGAGGGTGGTTCCCCGGCAAAGACCCCACCCTCAAGCCTGAAGACATGCAGCCCTAAATGAGGACAGGCATTTCTGTTTTTGCACCCAAAAAGTTGCCTTTTGGACTGCCGTGCCCCCCTGCCCATCCTGCCCCTGTATAAACCCAAGACCTTAGTGGGCACACACACAAGTGGCTGAATGTCAGGACCAGCAGACCAGCGATGGTGGAACAACGCAGCAAAGAAAGAGAGAAGAGGAGGAACATCTGGATGCCGAGGGGAATTCAGCTAGGGGCGGTCGGAGAAGAATCTGGCCATTAGGTGGCCTGACTCCAGGGGAAGACCACCTTCCCACTCCATCCACCCCCTTCTGACTCCCTGTCCATCTCACTGAGAGCCACCTTCACCACTCAATAAAATCAATAAAATAAAATAAAAGTGTGATCTGATTCTTATTGTACACTGGGCAATAACTCAGGATATAGAAGGCTGTTACACTGGCCCCCAGCCCTTGCAATAAGGCAGAGGGTCCATTGAGCTGATTAACATACAAGCCATCTGCAGATGGCAAATCTGAAAGAGCTTGATAACACATGCCCACTTGGGCTTCGGGAGTTGCAGACACCCATCCCTAAGATGCTGGCTTGGGGCCGGAGCCCAAAAGTGCTCAGAACGGCCTCTGCATCTGCCCAGCTGCAGGCTCCCACTAGGGATTTGAGCTGCCGGCGACCAAGCAAGTGACATCCCATCACACATCCACAAGGGGAATCAGGGAACTCTCCTGTTTCACTTAGATGAGGTGTTTAAATCTTTAGCTTTAAGACATTGATCCCAGTTCCAAGGATAACACAGCTGTTCCCAGCCATTTACTCCCTAGTGCAAATGAAGAGTTTACAATGGCAGACTTCATTGAGAATAAAAGAATCCAAGACACATAAAGATGTGGATCCACTTTCTCCTTGGGGAAGGTAGAGACAGTCACCTTGGGGAAAGTTTGGAGAAGGGGAAGTTGGCAATCAAAGCCAATTCCATATTTTGGTCAGGACTGGCTCTGGCAACTGGGTGTGGTAGAATGATGAATAGACCAGAAGTGCCATGGAGTTAAGGTCCCCAGAACAGCCCTAGTGAGAAAGGGATGAGAATTTGGTGATAAACATTGCATGTGCAGCATCCATATGGACCATTCCCCATCACCCTGTGGAAATGTGGGGAACTGCCTGCTGTGCCATGAGTAATATATCCCTTTCCTCTAATCCAGGAGTCTCCTGTCTTCTGCCAGAATCTATGAATCTGTGGCAGGCTAACTTGTTAGCTTGCAAGTATGGTAAAATCTCAGAACCTCCACACTTCTTGACAATTATATCATATCATAATATACATGTATATAATCTGTATACATATACATCTTTTCTGGAATTTCTCCAGTAAGCATTTATTCTTTTCAAAATTTTAAATGAATAAATGACCCTTTATAGTTCTTGACAATAACATACCTTCCTTCTCCTTAACATGGCTTCCTTCTCCTTCCTGTTTTACTTCCCCCTTTCCCCACCGTTCTTTTTGACAATCACCTCCCAGATGAACTATTGGCATTAAAATTCTTGACTCAGGGTCTTTGTATTAGTCCATTTTCATACTGCAATGAAGAAATAACTGAGACGGGGTAATTTACAAAGGAAAGGAGGTTTAATGGACTTATAGTTCCAAATGGCTGGGGAGGCCTCACAATCATGGCAGAAGACAAATGAGGATGAAAGGCACATCTTACATGGCAGCAGACAAGAGAGCTTGTGCAGGGGAACTGCCCTTTATAAAACCATCAGATCTTGTGAGACTTATTCACTATCATGAGAACAGCATGGGAAAACCCCACACCACCATGATTCAATTACCTCCCACCAGGTCCCTCCTATGATACATGGGGATTATGGGAGCTACAATTCAAGATGAGATTTGGATGGGGACACAGCCAAACCATATCAGTCTTCTTGGATAAGAAAACTTGAGACAACCAATATGTTCCACAAATGTTTGTTCAACTGCCCTGCACACTCCCAATCTCAGTCTGAAGGAGATTAATGCAAGTTTCCACTAAATTAGAGGACTAAAGGGCAGAGTGGGGAGATAGGGGAAATGGAAAGGCTCAGGCTTTTTATGTACTTCCTGCTTGCAGTGGAGAGTGTGCTTTGAATAAGTCCCACCACTGCCTCCTTCACCTCCTCACCACCTCTGGATGCCCTTTCACTTTCTTTCCATTCATTTAATTCCCAAATAACATATTCATTTAATGACTCCGTAAAATGGTTTAGACACCATGGAGAATGGAGTGCAACGATGGATGTGGGATGTGGTACATTTTTCTGAACAATGAATTACAATAATAAACAGTCATCAAATACTGAACAGGAAACACAAAAAAAATTAATTTAAGAAAGTGCTCTGGTAATAAGTGCAAATAAATAAAGGCAGGGTCAAATTAAAATGCAAAGTAGCAGCTAGATAAAAATTATAAAGGATGAAGAAGCCAGTGGGGGCCTAAAAGATAGACATCATGGAAGTTGATTCAAAGTGTTTTTCTCTCATATAGATAATAAAACATGCTATTCATATTCAAGTATTCTGCAAAATGTAATGAGGAGAGCAAATCGAATTTTAAATAATGATGCTTTATTTATTTATTTATTTATTTATTTATTTATTTATTTATTTTTGAAACAGAGTTTCACTTTATCACCTAGGCTGGAGTGCAGTGGCATAAACTTGGCTCACTGCAACCTCCAACTCCTGGGTTCAAGCAATTCTTGTGCCTCAGCCTCCCGAGTAGCTGGGATTACAGGCACGTGCCACCATGCCTTGCTAATTTTTGTAATTTTAGTAGAGACGGGGTTTTGCCATGTTGACGGGGCTGGCCTCAAACTCCTGGCCTCAAGTGATCTGCCAGCCTTGGCCTCCCAAAGTACTGGGATTACAAGTGTGAGCCACTATGCCCAGCTTGATTTTAAATAATGATGCTTTTAAAAGGCAACTGGACAAAAAAAGCAATTGGACCTTTTAAAAAACACAAATTAAAATGAACTACTGTTTTGGCATGACTATTTACATTTTAAAGATCTTTCCCCTCCTACCTAGAAAGTCCTCTTTTTCATCCTTAATCCTCTGTCTATTCAAACCCTACAAACCTTTCAAAGAATTGGCTTAAGTGTCCCCCTCGTCCAGAGACCCCCTCATAGCATTTATTATCTTTACTACTTGTTTTAGCACTTAATGATAAGAGCTACCACTTAATGAGCTTTTAGTATGTGCCAAGTCCTAAACTAAATCTTCAGGGGCAATTATCTCACTAAACACAGCAATCCTTCAGGTAGCTAGGATCATTATCTTCATTTGCATAAAAGGCAATTGAGGCCCTGAGAGGCTGAGTAACTTGCCCATTATCACAGTTGCAGAGTTAGGACTCGAACCTGAGTCTTTTTAATATAGAGACCCACTACACTATACTGTCCCTACTTTCCACCCTAGAGCCTTTGAATTATTCTGTGATTGGCTCATGCAGCACCCCTCCCCTGGGATTGTAAGCCTCCTGGAATAGACATTCTTGAACACACTTGCCTGTGAAGTTACTCTGATCACGTGTTACATTAACAGGTTTTCTTTGAGATAAATAATGTGACTCGTTCTTTTACCACTTACAAATTTAGGAGTTGACACGTTAAAAATGATAAAACAGGACCTCATGGATATTTCTTTAACATGATTATGTATTTATATATCTCACCCCAAAGTATAGCATCTTACTTAATAATGAAATAAGGGAGGTTTTCATGCCAAAGTCAGGACTGAGATAAGAAGGCCCATTGGATCCACTAGTTTTTTGTTTGTTTGTTTTGTTTTGAGACAGAGTCTCGCTCTGTCACCCAGACTGAAGTGCAGCAGTGCAATCTCAGCTCAATGCAACCTCCACCTCCCGGGTTCAAGCAATTCTCGTGCCTCAGCCTCCTGAGTAGCTGAGATTACAGGCATACATCACCACGCCCAGCTAATTTTTGTACTTTTAGTAGAGATAGGGTTTCACCATGTTGGTCAGGCTGGTCTCAAACTCCTGACCTCAATTGATCTGCCCTCCTTGGCCTCCCAAAGTGCTGGAATTACAGGTGTGAGCCACCGCGCCCGGTCTGGATCCACTAGTTTTAAAAATTGTATTGAAGGTATTAGGCAAAGCAATTAGAAAAAAAAAAAATCAAGTAGAGGTATTAGCCAAAGCAATTAGAAAAAAAAAAAAATCAAGTAGAGGCATAATAAGGAGAAAGAAAGAAGTAAAATTTTATCTTTTTTGTTGCAGCTGATATTATATACCTGGAAAACCTAAAAGAGTCAATGAACAAATTACTGCAAATAATAATCAAGAGACTGTTCATTCTCCATTGTGTGTTTTCGGCATCTTTGTCAAAAACTGACAAATAAATTGACTGTAAATGTGTGGATTTATTCTGGGCACTATATTCTGTTCTGGTGATCTATGTGTCCTGTTTTTATGTCAGTACCATGCAGTTTTGATTACTATAGATTTGTAGCATATTTTGATGTTAGCTAGTATGATGCCTCTAGCTTTGTTCCTTTTGCTCAAGATTGCTTTAGCTATTCAGGGTCTTTTGTGGTTCCATATGAATTTTAGGATTTAAAAAAAATTTGTGTGACAAAAATGTCATTAGAATTTTGATAGAGATTGCATTGAATTTGTAGATCACTTTGGGCAGTATGGACATTTTAACAATATTTCTTCTTTTTTTTTTTTTTTTTTTTTTTTGAGACGGAGTCTCGCGCTGTGTCACCCAGGCTGGAGTGCAGTGGCGCGATCTCGGCTCACTGCAAGCTCCGCCTCCCAGGTTCAGGCCATTCTCCTGCCTCAGCCTCTGAGTAGCTGGGACTACAGGCGCCCGCCACCACGCCCGGCTAGTTTTTTGTATTTTTAGTAGAGACGGGGTTTCACCATGTTAGCCAGGATGGTCTCGATCTCCTGACTTCGTGATCCGCCCGCCTCGGCCTCCCAAAGTGCTGGGATTACAGGCTTGAGCCACCGCGCCCGGCCAACAATATTTCTTCTAATCAATAACCAGTTAGAAGAAATAATGGAAGAGAAAACACCATTTACAAGAGCAAAATAAAATAAAGTGCCTTATAGTAGAAACATAACAAGAAACATGGAAAATCTTTATGAAGAAACTATGAAACACTCCTAAAATATTTGAATAAGTAGATTACCACATTCTTTATAGGAAAATTTAACAACATAAAAGTGTCAATTATTTATAAGCTAATCTACAGATTTAACACTATCTCAATATAATTTCATCAGTCTTTTTTTTCTGGAGCCAGAAATGTTTATTATAAAGTTTATTTAGAAGAATAAATAAGTAAGAACAGACATTCCTTAGGAAATAAAAGTGATGAGGAGGACTAGCTCTAAGAGATATGAAAACATATTTAAAAGTTTTATAATTAAATCAGTATGATATTGGCATATGAATTGACAAATGGAACAGAATATAAAGCAAGCAAGAAATACACCCACACGCACATGAAATATAGTATACGATAAAAGCTTATTTCAATCATGGGGAAAAGAAACACGTGTTTTTTTTTTTTTTTTTTTTTTTTGAGGCGGAGTTTCGCTCTTGTTGCCTAGGCTGGAGTGCAGTGGCATGATCCTGGCCCACTACAACCTCTGCCTCCCAGGTTCAAGTGATTCTCCTGCCTCAGGCTCCTGAGTAGCTGGGATTACAGGCATCTGCCACCACGCCTAACTATTTTTTTGTATTTTTAGTAGAAACAGGGTTTCACCGTGATGGCTAGGCTGGTCTCGAACTCCTGACTTCAGGCGATCCATCCGCCTCGGCCTCCCAAAGTGCTATGATTACAGGCATGAGTCATCACGCCCAGCCCAAGAAACACTTTTTAGATAAGTGGCACTGGAACAACTTGATAGCCATATGGAAAAAGATAAGATCCAATTTATTTCTTACACTGATAAATTCCAGATAGAGAAGAATTCTCAGTGTGAAAAATGAAACTACACAAATAATAAGAGAAAATATGGGTGAATCCCTTGACGTCTGGGAGAGGGAAAACATTACTAACTATGATTCAAACTCCAGAAGCAATAAGGAAAAAGATAAATTTGATCACATAAAAATAAAAACATTTTGCATGTCAGAAAACATTATACAAAAGTGAGAAGACAAATGACCAATTGGAAAAAAATATTTGCAACTTACATAATAATCAAGAAGCAAACGTCTTTAACATATAATGAACTTCTTAAATTGAGAAGAAAAGACTAACAACCCAATAGAAAAAGTTGTAAGAGAAATGTATAGATCATTCACAGAAAAAGAAATGAAAACAGCCTTTAAACATGTGAAAAGATATTCAACTTTACTTACAGTAAGAGAAATGCGAATTAAAATGATACAGAGATAACGTTTCTCACTTACGAGACTGACAAAAATTCAAAAGTTTGACAACATATGCTGTTGGCTGGCTGATCTCCCAGAGCAATCGTCCATTTTGAGGGCTCAGCATTGGTACCTACTGCTGGAAGGTTGGGCATTTAGCAGAGACAGTAGTTAGATCAGCCATGATGAAAGGGAGTACATGTTGTTGGGCCCATACACAGCTTCCATCACTGCCACCATGACTACTCTGTTCACAGGAACTAGGGTGGCCGAGGAAAGAGGTTGGCTGACATACACAAGATGGATCATGCTGTGCACCTATGTGGATGCTCTCTGGTGGTCATTAATACGAAACACAAAAGTCCCCATGCTCTGTATCCTCTCCTATAGGTTCATCCATATTCCTGTTCCTCAGACGAGTGTGTGTATCTTTTGCAACCTTTTCCTAAGCTGGTATTTACAATTCTCTTACAATTCTCTTCTCTACTTAGTTATGGACAACAGGTTCATTCCAGCTAGTTTAAGCAGAAAGAGATTGGATATGACTCAGCCAGAAATGCAGCCAGGAAAATGTAGTAGTAAAAATACACAATCACCCCACGGGAAAGTTTCACCTGAAATATCACCAACGTTAGAATAGGAGTTAAGTGAGCCATTTTACAGTGTTTGCCTAACAGTCATGATTTCCTTTTTAGTATATTTAAAGAACATAATTAAGTATATACATCCCACTGAAGTTTCTAAATTAATGTATCATAGTTACCAACTACTCATATAAAAATTTTAATACTTATAATGTGATATCCACTACCTAGCATCTTGCCTGGCATTTAATAAACAATGAATACTTGTTGAGTGACTGAATACGGATCTTTTAAGAAAAAAAAAAAAAAAAACTGCCTAGGAATTTCTCCACTGAAACATAGAAGATGGGTGACACAGGTGGGACCAATTCCTAGTGAGCTATAAGTTCACATCTTGTCTCAGTGAGGGAGAATGGCACTGTTCACAGGGTAACTTTGGATTTACTCTAACTCATACTTACAAAGGAAATCATTCACATATTTCAGTATTTTTAACATACTTCCTGACTGATCTTGACATCTCAGGGTAAAGTAGAAACCTTGGCCTAGGCAGAAGTTGTGAGTTCTGGCCTTTAGAGAGACAAGGTAGTGTTGTAGTCAGCCAAGTTTCCTTATGCAGATCTTGAGACAAAGTTTTGGAAACAAGTAGTTTATTTAGGAGGTGATCCCAGGAAGCACAGTGACAGAGTGAGGAAGTGAGACAAGGAAAGGAGGGAAGCTTGTAAAGGGTGTGTCAGTGGGCAAGTTATTACTCTGGGCAACTGAGGCTCAATTCCAGCAGGAGTCCTCTGAGACAGGGAGTACAAGATGTCTCAGAACTGTGCCACTGGGGGTCAAAGAAGCTGGCGTACAGTAGGTTCTCCAATAACACTGTTTCATTCAACGCTGTTTTGTTAAAAGGTTGATGAGAAAAAGTAAAATCGATCCCTGGGTGGGGCCAGGATCTGTGTGGAGTCTGTGTGGGTTTCTTCCAGGTACTCCAGTGTTCTCCCACATCCCAAAGCTGTGCACATGAGTTGAACTGACTTGTCTACATGGCCCCAGTCTGAGTGAGTATGGGTGTGTGAGTGCCGCTCATGATGAGATGGCTTCCTGGTCAGGATGGGTTCCTACCTGGTGCCCTGAGTTGCTGTGATAGGCGCTGGCCACCCGTGACCCTGAACTGGAATAAACAGATTGGAAAATGAATGAGTGAGTACAAATTATTGTCAAATAAATATTCATAAAGTCCACAACAATCAATAAAAGATGTGGTACAAAAGCGCTCAGTGAGCCTGCTCTATTTATGAGTGGTTTTGAACTGCGTGGTGGTAGGAGACGCTCCTTACAATGTTTGCTTTGCAAACATTTATTCCTTGATTTAACCCACCACCACCACAACTGTCATCGCTCGCTAATGCGCCAAAAATTGGGTAAATAATTATCTTACTGTTTTTTGTTAATCTTTGTTAAATGTATGTATGGTTCATATTTATTTCAATGTTTAATATTACAAGTGTTTTGGGTCTTTATTTAGAAGTTTGGTCATGTTTCGAAGACCAGAAATATGCTACAGGAACTTAACTCTTGTTTATATCAATTAGCCTATGGGAAAATCAGTTTTGTTATATGTTGCTTGCTTACAGTGGCAGTTTCTAAGAACCTGTTGATGACATTAAGTGAGGATTTATGTATTTATTTATTCTTATCCCTCATAAGTGGAGGTCCTGAGTATTCTTCCCGAGGTTGTTAATTCCCAGACATTTTCAGCATGCTTAGTCATCCAGAAAGCACAGAGAGATGCAGGAAGCCACCAGTGTGCATGGGGAGTGTCCACAGTAACCTCTGGGCTGGAAAAAGGGATTAATTGTGAGACTGCAATATTATCTGCTATAGTAGTCCAGTTGAAGAGGTTAACGAGGCCGGGTGCAGTGGCTCATGCCTGTAATTCCAGAACTTTGGGAGGCTGAGGCGATCAGATCACCTGAGGTCAGGACTTTGAGACCAGCCTGGCCAACATGGTGAAAACCCACCTCTACTAAAAATAGAAAAATTAGCCAGGCATGGTGGTGCATGCCTGTAATCCCAGCTCGGGATTACTCAGGAGGCTGAGGTGGGAGAATCTTTTGAACCCGGGAGGTGGAGGTTGCAGTGAGTGGAGATCGTAGCACTGCACTCCAGCCTGGGTGACAGAGCCAGATTCTGTCTCAAAAAAAAAAAAAAAAAAAAAAAAAAGGAAAAAAGAAAAGAAAAGGTTAACAAGATGGTGGGAGGTGGGGAAACTAAGAAGAGTACATTGGAAAAGCGCCTCTTCCTGCTTGAGCTATACTTGGGACACTGTGTCTTGGAATTTTCTTTCTTTTCCTTCTTCAACCTTTACAGCAAAAGGAAGCAGTTGTCAAGAGCCAGGGAGATTGAGGGCTCTCTTGCCCTCTCAATGATCAACTCGAACTACTCATCCAAGAAGGAAGAACCATTTGAGGCAGAAGAAGGAGAGATAAGGGAGTTTTCACTCTGAGCAAAATGTGGAAGACAAACTTCAATATTTCAACATTTAAGAGAACAAATTTTTACTTTCCTTTGGGGACTTGGAGTTAGTTAATAAAGGTAAAGCTTGACATTAGTGACAAAGTTGCCATATGAAACCTAGATGTTGAATGCTTTCATACCTTTATATAGGAAAAGTCTGGAAGCATATGAATCAAACTGACAATAGCTGTCACAGCTGAGGTATGGAGAAGATATTACATATATTTAATATATTTAGTAGATATATATAACATACGCATGCTTGATATATTACTTTTATAATTTATATATTATATAAATGTATTAGTCTGTTCTCACACTGCTAATAAAGACATATCCAAGACTGGGTAATGTGTAAAGGAAAGAGGTTTAATTGACTCACAGTTTCACATGGCCGGGGAGGTCTCACAATCATGGCAGAGGCAAAGGAGTAGCAAAGGCACCTCTTACATGGCAGCAGGCAAAGACAGCATGTGCTCTCATGAGACTTAATCGCTATCACGAGAACAACATGGGAAAGATCCTCCTCCCATGATTCAATTACCTCCCACTGGGTCCTTCCCATTACACATGGGAATTATGGGAGCTACAATTCAAGATGAGATTTGGGTGGAGACACAGCCAAACCATAGCAATATACATAATATATACTTGATTTTTGGTAGATGTATATACATGTATATATAGTTAATATACATCTACTTAGTTTAGCTTAAAATGTTACTTATAGTGAACAGATATGAAAAACCAGGAGAGGCTGATTATAACGAGTGAGGTAGCAAACAAGCCCTGAATCTTAGTGGCCTGATATAGTACAACGAAAGTCTGTTTCAGTCACCCAGGTACCTATACTGTCAGAGGCTTCAACACCTTGTAACTATACTGTCTGGAACATGCAGCCTCTTTAGTCCCCCAGCAGAGGAAGTGACAGAATCACACATGAACTTTCCACCACCTCAGTCCAGGAATGACTCCTCCCTTCACAGAACATTGACCAGAACAAATCACATGGCTCTGCCTATCTACAAGGGGGCGAGGTGGGGTTGCCATGGAGATTCTGAAGTATAAAGATGGGATTTGCAATTGTTATTTATACTCTCTGATTACAAACATGTGGGTATCTCCATAGAAAGATACAGTTACATTTGACAGAGCTTGTTTAAAAGCAGTGATCACAAATATAATAAAATCTTTCTTTTTCATAAGAAGGAAAACCCATTCCTTGGAAAGTACCAGAAAGTCAGACTTCCATAGGAGATTTTCAAAACGCTTTTCAGAGAAGCAAGATGACTGAATAGAAGCCTCCACTGATCATCTTCCCTGTAGGAGCACCAAATTGAACAACTATCCACACACAAAAGCACTTTCATAAGAACCTGTATTAGTATTAGTCTGTATTAGTCTGTTCTCATACAGACTAATACAGACTAATACTGTGTTCTCACAGTACCTGGCTTTAACTTCCTATCACTGAAAGAGGCACTGAAGAGGGTAGGAAAGACAGTCTTGAATTGCTGACACCACTTCTTTTCCATCCCCCAGCAGCAGCTGCACGGTATGGAAAAAAGAATCTGTGGGCTTGGGAGAAGGAGAGCACAGTGATTGTGGGACTTTGCATTGGAACTCAGTGCTGCCCTGTCACAGGGGAAAGCAGTACCAGGCAGAACTCAGCTGGTGCCCATGGCGGGAGCATTTAGATCAGCCCTAGCCGGAAGGGAATCACCCATCTCAGCAGTCAGAATCTGAGTTCTTTCAAGCCTTGCCGCCATGCATTAAAGTGCTCTGTGGTCCTACATAAATTTGAAGGGCAGTCTAGGCCACAAGAACTGCAATTCCTGGGCAAGTGTTGGTGCTGTGCTGGGCTTGGAGCCAGTAGGCTTGGGAGGCATGCGACCTAGTGAGACACCAGCCGGAACAGCCAAGGGTATGCTTGTGCCACCCTTCCCCTAACCCCAGGCTGCACAGCTTGCAGCTCTGGGAGAGACTCCTTCCTTTTGCTTAAGAAAGGACAGGGAAGAATAAAGAGGACATTTATTGCCACTTGGATACCAGTTCAACCACAGTAGGAGAGGCCATGAGGCAGAGTCCTGGGGCCCCCATTCAAGGCCCCGGCTCCTGGATGACATTTCTAGACACACCCTGAGCCAGAAGGGAACCTGCTGCCTTGCAGGGAAGAACCCAGTCCTGGCAGGATGAATCACTTGCTGACTAAAGAACCCTTGGGCCCTAAATAATCAGCAGTGGCAGTACTTGCCGTGGGCCTTGGGTGAGACTCAGAGACATGCTGGCTTCAGATATGGCCCAGCACATTCCCAGCTGTGGTGGCTACAGGGAGAGCCTTCTTCTGCTTGAGAAAAAGAGAGGAAAGAGTAAAGAGGACTTTGTCTTGCACCTGAGGTACCAGCTTGGCCAAAGCACCAAATGGGCTCTGGGGGTCCCTGATTCTAGGCCTTGGCTCTTAGACAGCATTTCTGGACCTGCCTTGGGCCAGAGGGGAGTCCACTGACCTAAAGGGAGGGTCCCAGGCTTGGCAGCATTCACCACAAACTGACTGAAGAGATCTTGGCCCTTAAGTGAACATTGACTTTGGCCAGGTAGTACCTGCCATGGTCCTGGGGTGGTGGTGGCTACAGGGAGAGACTCCTCTGCTTGTGGAAAGTGGAGGGAAGAGTGGGAAGGACTTTGTCTTGTGACTCAGCTGCCACCTCAGCTGCAGTAGAATAGAGCACCAGGTAGATTCCTAAGGTTTCTGGCTCCAGGCCCTGGCTCCCAAACAGCATCTCTGGACCTGCCCAGGGCTGGTGGGAACATGCCACTCTGAAGAGAAGGACAGAAACCTGACTGGCTCCACCAGCTGCTGATTGTAGAACCCTAGGTCTCTGAACAAACATAGGCAGTAGTTACAGCAGGCCTTGGGTGAGACCCAGTGCTGTTCTGGCTTTGGGTCTGACCCAGCACAGTCCCAGTAGTAGTGGCCACAGGGGTGCTTGTGTCACGCCTCTCCCAGTTCCGGGCAGCTCAGCACAGAGAGAGAGAGGCTCCATTTGTTTGGGAAAAAATAAGGGAAGAGAACAAGAATCTTTGCCTGGTAATACAGGGAATTCTTCCACATCTTATCCAAGAACACCAAGGTGACACCTCTATGAGTCTATAAGAGCCACAGTGTTACTGGACTTGGGTTACCATAATACTGGCTGCAGTGACCAAAAACTTAGATCATAACACTCAAGTCCTTTAAATACATGGTGTATTAGTCCATTTTCACACTGCTATAAAGATATTACCTGAGACTGGGTAATTTATAATAAAAGGAGGTTTCATTGACTCACAGTTCTGCATGTCTGGGGAAGTCTCAGGAAAATTACAATCATGGCAAAAGGCAAAGGGGAAGCAAGGCACATTTTATATGGCAGCAGGAGAGAGAGAAAGTGAAGGGGGAAGCACCAGACATTTATCAAAAGACCAGATCTCTTGCGAACTCACTCACTATTATGAGAACATCATGGGGAAAACCACCCCTGTGATCCAATCATGTCACACCAGGTCCCTTCCTCAATACATGGGGATTACAATTCAGATTAAAATTCGCGATGAAACTTGGGTGGGGACAAAACCAAATCATATCATTTCACCCTGGCCCCTCCCAAATATCATGTCCTTTTCACATTTCAAAACGAATCATGCCTCCCCAACAGTACCCCAGAGTCTTCACTCATTTCAGCATTAACTCAAAAGTCCAAGTCTGAAGTCTCATTTGAGAAGAGGCAAATCCCTTCTGCCTATGAGCCTATAAAATAAAAAACAAATCAGTTACTTCCACGTGAATATATGTCACTATACATTTGTCCAAATCCATAGAATATACATTAGAGGCAGCTCTAAGGTAAACTATGATCTGTGCATGATAATCATGTGTCAAGTGTAAGTTCATCAATTGTAGCAAATATACCACTCTGGTGGGGGATGTTGATAATGTGGGAGTCTATGCATGTATGGGGAAAGGGAGTATGGGAAATATTTGTACCTCCCCCTACATTTGCTCTGAATCTAAAACTGCTTTAAAAAAATAAAGTCTGTTTTAAAAAGGGCAGGGGATACTAGAAGAAAAGAAATGAGAAGATCTGGAAGGTAATAAAGGAGGCAGAAAAAGAAGACAGCTAGCTCTAAATGAGTTTTGGAGACAGGATGGAGGGTTTTGGATAGAGGATTTCTGCCACGTGCATAAGATGTTGAAGTTAGGGATGGGAAGAGAGGGAGAAATGGTGGGGGAAAGATTTATACAAGTTTTCCCATGTAATATAAATAGAACCTCCCTTTGGAATTTAAAAAATGTTTTACCAAAAATAAAAGAAAATTAAGATGATTTATTAAAATTTAAATTACTTTTGAATTTGTTTCTTGAATGTTGAACTGTTTTCTTCGAAAACAGCACTATGTTATGACTGGGCCATGGTACAGCTCAGCTCTATGTGGGTTACATATACAATAATCATTTAAAAAATAATTTATGAAGATTCCTACTTTGCTCCATTCTAGAGGAGTGGGCAGTATTGGATAGTTAATAGCCTGTGCCACACAGCTTCCCTGAGAATTAAGGAAATCTCTTTATAAACCTATAAACCTATGCTTTATGTCAATACTCATTCAGATGATAGATTCAACTACCAGTGAATCTACCAGTGGTTTTTTCTAATTAAAGTACCTTGTGTTTCCTTTCTCTTTCTTCATTTGTCTTTTCTCCTCCTCTTCTCAAATAAAATCCCAAAATAGTTGTAAGTGTGAATAAGGTTGCAAACCTAGGAAGAACATTTCACTATAAATAAATGTGGGGTTAAAATTTGTGTTAAATCGAGCCAGGTGCGGTGGCTCATGCCTGTAATCCCAGCACTTTGGGAGGCCAAGGCAGGTGGATCACCTGAGGTCAGGAGCTCAAGACCAGTCTGGCCAACACGGTGAAACCCCAATACTAAAAATACAAAAATTAGCTGGGCATGGTGGCACATGCCTGTAATCCCAGCTACTTGGGAGGCTGAGGCAGGAGAATTGCTTGAACCCAGGAGGCGGAGGTTGCAGTGAGTCGAGATCGTGCCATTGCACTCCAGCCTGGGCAACAGAGCGAGACTCCATCTCAAAAAAAAAAAAAATTATGTTAAATGATGCAAATTACGTTCTAGATTATATATGGAAAATGTATATTACCATGCTGATGAGAGCATGGCATGTTCAATATGGCTTTTAATACGAGAGTCAATTTTGACATTACCAGGTGTCATGCACTTAGTTCATCTTACACAAATGAAAACCATTATCAAAAATATTACCTACCTTCTAAAATTCTTCTTATACTTTCTACATTCTTGTCTAATTCAGCCTTACACAGCCCACCGGAAATGACTGTTCTCGATGATATTTCTTTTCTGTTTAAAATATCTGTGAATAGGTCAGGTGTGGTGGCTCACTCCTGTAATCCCAGCACTTTGGGAGGCTGAGGCAGGTGGATCACCTGAGGTCGGGAGTTCGAGACCAGCCTGAACAACATGGAGAAACCCCATTTCTACTGAAAATACAAAATTAGTCGGGCGTGGTGGCGAATGCCTTTAATCCCAGCTACTCGGGAGGCTGAGGCAGGAGAATCGCTTGAACCTGGGAGGCAGAGGTTGCAGTGAGCCGAGATCATGCCATGGCACTCCAGCTTGGGCAACAAGAGCGAAACTCCGTCTCAAAATAAAATAAAGTAAAAATCTGTGGAAAATACCTTGATAACAATGAGCATATCTAGTGCCCAGATCTTAGTCTGTAGAGATTATTTCCCACTATAAAGAACCAAGGCTTCTTGGAGAAATAGATGATTCTAGGCTGGAGTGGGGAAAGTATAAAGGGAACTTGGAATATCTTGTGGGACAGAAATATGGAAGTGCAGTAAGTACTCACTTAATCTCATTGATATGTTCTTGGAAACTGCAACTTCAAGCGAAATGGTGTACAGCAGGTCCTTGAATAACATTGTTTCATCATAACACTGATAAGGAAGGAATCTGGGTTTTTAAATACTTTTTAATACTTTGTTTCACTTAAAGTCACAGTTTCCAAGCATCTATTGAAGACCTTAAGTGAGGACTTACTGAACAAAAACAAAACTGATAAAGTCATGCCAAAAAAAGGCAGAAGCCAGCTTAAAAGGGCTCTCACTTGCTAAATATGGGACAGTTTTGAGTATTAAAATAAGGACTGGAACAGATCGTAACACATTAAATAAAGAATTCAAACCAACCCTATTCTTAAAAAAATTAAGAGGTAGGGAGGAGGAGAAGGGAAAGTTGTTTACAGAAGAAGACCAACTAATTAATGTAGGATTGTTAGAATTAGAAAACCAAAATTGTGCAATCACCATTGTAATAATTGATTCAGGCAAGAATCATCAATAGATGTAAAATCATTAAGTAAAATGTTACAGAATAATATATTCACAGTCTCAAAGTACCACTAGTTGTAATCATGAATTATAAAGGGGAAAAGGTACCTCTATAATGGAGAGGTCTGGTGGACACCACTTAAACCAAATGATCAAATTTAATGTCACCAATAATGGGAAAAATTGACATCACGTGCCCTCTGATGTGATGCACTAAGGACACAGATCACACATTAAGTATTCCTGCCCCCTCCTCCCAAAAAAGATTCTAATCATTAGGAAATAATCAAACCAAATTCAGGAACATTATGCAAAACAGCTGACCTGGACTATTACAAAATGTCAATGCTATGAAAGGTTAAAAAAAAAAAAAAGCTCAGGATAATCTTTAAAAGAAAGGAAAGAGGGCCAGGCATGGTGGCTCACCCTGTAATCCCAGAACTTTGGGAGGCCGAGGCGGGCAGATCACCTGAGGTCAGGAGTTCAAGACCAGCCTGGCCAACATGGTGAAATCCCGTCTCTACTAAAAATACAAAAATTAGCCGTGGCGAATCTAGGTAAAGGGTATGTGGGTGTTTATTTTACTAGTTTTACACTTTTCTATAGGATTAAAAATTTTCAATATAAAGAAGTAGGATAAAGAAAATGACGCGAAAAATAAAAGTTTCTTAAAAGATGCTGAGCCAAAAATGTAGGAGGCAAAGTTGAAATGGGCAAAGTTAGAAGTAGAATATGGACAGGAAGTCCAAGTCTATGACTTCTCACGGCCTTATTCCTGCAAGTCCACCCTGTTGTCTGTCGCTGAACATTCTATCATATGCCATATATTTTTCAAATCAGGAGCTAAACACTCTTCCATAATGTTAGGGTCAGAAGCTCCTGATCTCAGGTCACAAGAAAAGATGTATGAGAAATTCATCGCTCTATAGCTTAAACTGTTTCATGTCTTCTTCCTTACAGACATGGTCTCCAGACACTTCTTGCTGAAGGGCTGACTACATTTTATTTTCCTTGCATGTAGGTTTGTCATAGGGATAACACAGTTTCCACAGTCTGAAAGGAGAGCTAGATGCCAGCCCCTCCAGGCATTTAAAAATGCATTTTTGAAGGTCAGAAGACAAAATTTCCAATCTGGTTTGTAATGCTTCCTTCCTCTAATATTTATGTGAACCTTCCTTTTCCCGGGCATATTCTGCGTGACTCCTCTCTCCTTCCTGGTGATTTTCCTCTATCCTGGTGACCCAGCCGAATGCCACTGCTGGTTCTTTATGTGTGTGACTCATGAGCATGTGTGTGTACTCCCTTATCCTTCCTTTATTATTTATTCATCCCTGGCAATTACTTATTTATGTAGGTCACTTTATTTTAAAATGATAGTTTTACAAATGCTGAAGCAGACAAGCATTTATAGTCTAAAGGACAGGAGAGATGAACAAGAGACACAAAATATACCACAGAGAGATGGATTAGGAAAGAAAAAGAAATGCAGGTCTGGAATCTCATCTTTTATTTTTTATTGTATATATTTAAGATGTACAACATGTTTTGATACACATATACATATACATATAGTGAAATGATGACTACAGTCAAACAAATTTACATGTCCATTACCTTCCATAGTTACTTTTTGGTGTGTGGTGTTAAAAGAAAAACCTTAGACAAATTAAGCTTAACAGAGTTTAATTGATCAAAGAACTGTTCACAGTTCAGGAAGCCAGAATAGGTTCAGAGAGTCTGCGATGCTGCGAACGTGTGGAAGAAGATTTACAGGCAGCAAAAAGAAAGTGAGGTACAGAAACAGCCAGATTGGTTACACACACGGTTTGAACAGTTGGCTGCCTGTGATTAGCCAAAACTCAGTGGTTGGCACCAGAGTAGGTTATAGTTTGTTTACACATCCAGTTGGGTTACAGGTCACTCTGTGAGGAGATGCCTTTAGGCTGAACTTAAAATATATCAGGAGGCAGCTTTAGGCTAAACTTAACAGCAATAATTTCTTCTCTATCATCATCTGCCTTTTTTTTTCATTTTAGGAGTTGTCTTATTCTCATGTTTTCGTTGGCTCTTTATTAAATACATTTGTGATGGTATTGGACTCTACTACCTTCAAACTGAAGTAAAGTTTGTTTACTGTGTTCAAGGAACCACAATGGCTATAGTCTTCAATTTAGCTAGCCTGGCCAAATTGAAGACTAGGGTGCGAGAGTTAGTATGGCTCAAGACTTAGCCAGGCTCATGACTGGTCAATCCATTTTAACTGAGCACCTACTATTTATCAGGCACTATGTTTGGAAGTGGAGGGAGAGATTGACTGAGACGCAATGCCCTACCTCAGTGGTTCAAAATATTCCATGTAAGGTTTACACTAGCGTCATCTGAAGAAGGGTATTGAAGATAAGATGATGCCACCACATGGATGTTAGTGCATGCTTTAGGAATTGTGTTCAGCTGCTAGCAATCGACACTAAATAAAGAGTGGTTTAAATAAATTGGGAGGTTATTTTCTATCTTTTGCAGGCAGAGGTAGACAATCCAGTGGTGGCATGCCAAGCCCATGAAGTCATCCAAGTCCCTTGCTCCTTCTATCTCTCTGCTTTGTCCTTCTTAGCACACATTTTCCACTCTAAAGTTTGCCTCCTGGTTGCCAGATGACCACTGCAACTCCAGCCATCATGTCTGTATTCCAGGCTGAAGGAAAGAGGAAGACTGAAGAGAGAAGAGGCAAAAGGACGCTTGCCAGGTGAGTCAACCTCGTTTTAAAAGAGCTTTCCCAGAACCTCCACCCAAAACTTCTGCTTACATCCCATTAAGTAGCACTTAGTCATACAGCCATCCATAACTGTAGGAGAAGATCTCAACAAAATAAGAACCTCACAAGTACTTAGTCATTTGCAAGTACAAGTTCAGGTACTTATTATATTGGCTTACCTGTCTTCTCATTTGGTCCCTGGTACTTTTAAAGTTAACTTTGCTGGTTTCTTTTTTATCACCCAATTGTCTAAAACAATCATCATCTTACACTTAAAATGCATAATTGTTAAAATTCTGACCAAAGAAGAGGGATAGTTCAGCAGACACATCGAATAAGAGGGGTGAATTAATGCTAGGGCAAGGAGAAGAAAATCTCATAGACTTCTGCCGCCCCCACTCAATGGTAGAAAAGATTCTTAGGTTTGTTTGTTTTTTTTAAAAAAATATTGATATACATTAACAAATTGCTTTGCATAAATGTTATGTCAATGTATACTGCTACCAGCACTCTATGAGTAATAGGCTCGGGTCATTTTAAAGAACTTTATGTTCAAAGCTCATTCAACACTTCATAAACTCACTACATTGCTTTTTTTTTTTTTTTTTTTTTTTTTGAGATGGAATCTCACTCTGTCGCCCAGGCTGGAGTGCAGTGGCACGATCTCGGCTCACGGCAACCTTCACCTCCCAGGTTCAAGTGATTCTCCCACCTCAGCCTCCCAAGTAGTTGGGATTACATGCTCCCACCACCATGCCCGGCTAATTTATATATTTTTAGTAGAGACGGGATTTCACCATGTTAGCCAGGCTAGTCTCGAACTCCTGACCTCAGGTGATCTACCCGCCTCGGGCTCCCAAAGTACTGGGATTACAGACGTGAGTCACTGCGCTTGGCCTACTACATTGCTTTCTGAGCACCTCTTACTAATATTATTGCTCTACAATTGTCCAAAACTATTTACCTCTTGCTCAGTTATCCTAATTTTTGCTTGTTGCTATGCTCTGTCATTGATTGATTCATAAACATTCTTCCTTCTTTTTAAAAAAATTTTGATTGATTGAGCCCAGGAGGTCAAGGCTGCAGTGAGCCATGATTGTGCCACTGCACTCCAGCCTCAGTGGCAGAGCAAGACACTTTCCTCTTCCCTTCTCCCCCGCAAACATTTACAATGGCTTTATTGAAATATAATTCACAGGCCATACAATTTCACCCATTTAAAGTGTACAATTTGTTGGCTTTTAGTATATTAAAAGTTTTGCAACCATCACCACAATTTTAGAACATTTTTATCACAGCAGAAAGAAACTGTACTAATTAGCAGTCACTCCTCATTTACCCTCCAAAACCACAAGCCCTAGGCGATCACTAATCTACTTTCTGTCTCTATAGATTTGCCTATTCAGGACATTTTATATAAATGGAATCAATACAGTATGTGATCTTCTGTGATCTGGCTTCTTTCACTTAGCATAATCTTTTCTTTTTTTTTTTTTTTGAGACGGAGTCTCGCTCTGTCACCCAGGCTGGAGTGCAGTGGCCGGATCTCAGCTCACTGCAAGCTCCGCCTCCCGGGTTAACGCCATTCTCCTGCCTCAGCCTCCCGAGTAGCTGGGACTACAGGCGCCTGCCACCTCGCCCGGCTAAGTTTTTGTATTTTTAGTAGAGATGGGGTTTCACTGTGTTAGCCAGAATGGTCTCGATCTCCTGACCTCGTGATCCGCCCGTCTCGGCCTCCCAAAGTGCTGGGATTACAGGCTTGAGCCACCGCGCCCGGCCTAGCATAATCTTTTCAAGGTTCATCCATGTTGTAGCATGTATGAGTACTTCATTCCTTTTTTAATTCCTAATAACATTCCATTGTATGGTATATTAATATTAATACCACATTTGGCAATTCAATGGAGAAAGAAGACTATTCAACAAATGGTATTAAAATAATTGTACATCCCTAAACAAAAAAAGTCAATTTGGGCCTAAACCTCATCTCTTTTCCAAAAATTAACTTGAAATTGATTCCATATCTAAATGTAAAACATAAAACTATAAACCTTTTAGAAAGAAGCACAGGAGAAAATCATCATCATCAGTGGTTAGGCAAAGATTTCTTAGACACAACACCAAAAGTACGATCCATTTTAAAAAAAGAACTTGTATGTCCAGTCCAGGATATACAAAGAACCCTCAAAACCAAACAGTTAGAAAACAAACAGTCCAATTTTTAAAAGGGGCAAAAACTAAAAATACAACCCAGCAATCACACTCCTGGGTATATATCCCAGAGAAATAACAATTTATGTGCATACAAACCTGTACACAGATGATCATAGCAACATTATTTGCAATGTTCAAAACCTTGAAATAATCAAAATGTTTCTCTATAGTTGACTAGTTAAACATACTGTGGTACATCCATACCACAGATTACTCAGCAGTAAAAAGCAATGAACTATTAATATATGCAACAACTTGGATGGTTCTCAAGGGTATTCTGCTGTACACTGAGTCAAAAAAAGCCAACTTCAAAATGTCGCATACTATATGATTCCGTTTATATAATATTCTCAAAGTGACAAAAGAATAGAGATGGAGGCCAGGCGCGGTGGCTCACGCCTATAATCCCAGCACTTTGGGAGGCCGAGGTGGGCAGATCACTTAAGGCCAGGAGTTCGTGACCAGCCTGGCCAACATGGTGAAACCCCGTCTCTTTTAAAAATAAAAAAAAACTGCTGGGCGCAGTGACTCATGCTGGTAATCCCAGGACTTTGGGAGGCTGAGGCGGGCGGATCATGAGGTCAGGAGTTTGAGACCAGCCTGACCAATATGGTGAAACTCCATCTCTACTAAAAAAAAAAAAAAAATTAGCCAGGTACGGTGGTGTGTGCCTGTAATCCCAGCTACTCAGTAGGCTGAGGCAGGAGAACTGCTTCAATCTGGGAGGCTGAGGTTGCAGTGAGCCGAGATCATACCACCGCACTGCAGCCTAGGCGACAAAAAATAAAATAAAATTGTTTTTTAGCTGGGCGTGGTGGCACATGCGTGTAATCCTAGCTACTCAGGAGGCTGAGGCAGGAGAATCACTTGAATCCGGGAGGCAGAGGTTGCAGTGAGCCAAGATCTCTCCACTGCACTCCAGCCTGGGCGACAGAGTGAGACTCCGTGTCAAAAACAACAACAACAACAACAACAACAACGACTCAAAAGGCTACCTACTGTATGATTCTAGTTATAAATGGAATATATATGCTATGTTTGAAAAGACAAAACTACAGTGACAGAAAAACAGATCAGTGATTTCCAAGGATTAGTAGTTGGAGGAAGGTGTGATTCTAAAGCAGGAGACAGCAAACTTTTTCTGTGGAGGGCCAGATAGTAAATAGTTTAGGCTTTGTGTCACATATTCTTTACTTTTGTCTCTGGTTTTTGTTCTTTTTACAAAACTTTAAAAATGTAAAAATGATTCTTAGCTTCTGGGCCCTGAGAAAACAGGCCATGGACCAGATTTGACTCAGGTGTAGTTTGCCAACTCTTGTGACAATGACAGAGTTTAAGGGAGTTGGCAGGGTGGGGAATGAGAGATATAATTGTTCTGTATCCAACTGTGGCATGGTTACAGGAATCTATAAATGTGTTAAAATTCACAGAAGTATATGCACACAGAAAAGTCAATAATACTGTATGTTGATTAGAAAGAAAAACCCAGTAACCTATCAGATCAGTTCATCTCTGTCACAAGATATATCAAAATTGCCTTTTCCCTAAGATACAAGGATCAAGAAATCTTTTAAAAGATATGGTTTCTAACCAGGTGTGGTGGTACGTGCCTATAGTCCCAGCTACTCTGGAGGCTGAGGTAGGAGGATCACTTGAGGCCAGGACTTTAAGGCTACAGTGGGGCATGATGAGACCTGGGAATACCCACTGCATTCCAGCCTGAGCAACATAGTGAGACCCCATCTCTAAAAAAATAAATTTGTAAAATAAATGAAAGATATGGCTTCTATCCATTCTATTTATGAAGTTGTTTACTGCAGTAATTCCCTTGTTTAAAATGGCAGGCTTGTGTGAATGAGATGATGAACTCAGTTGTAACTTATTAGGTTACGATGATGACAACCGTTTCTTCAAGGACAGGAAAAGCAAGTGTTATTCTCTATAAAAAGAGATAAATGTATTTGTCACTTACAATAATGTCCAATTTATTTGCTGAGCAACGATCATTTAAGCTCAAAGCAATATGTGAGTTTCAGCCTTGAAATAGCAATTCAATCTGAATTATTTTCAAATAAGTTACCTTTAAGCATTAGAAATTATAGCTTATGTTATAGAGAATATGCCCTTTCTTACGTTTTGCAAACTACAGGAGAGAATCTGACATTTATTTTATGCTCTGGATAAGAGGGTCACTGTGTCACAGCAGATTCACTTTCCCTCAGGCCTTGGTAACTGTCAGAGAGAATTGTATAACTGTCAGCATATTGTATAAGAATGTCAAGAGAACTGACTTTTGTTGTCTGATCAAGTGAATATGTAATGCTTCCCTAAAAATATCCTTTAAGAAATTAAAAATATTTCATCTTTTGTAGTGATTGTCAGTGCTGGGTGTGTGTATTTCAGGAATAGGGATGCTTTAGGAGATTTACATGGCCTAACCCCAGAATCACTGACCTGGTGAGCCCTGTGGAAAACAGTGTAGAACCCTCCATCTAGGCAGCCTTTCAAACTACTATATTTATCAAGCATATACTTCAGGTAAACACGTGACAGATGATGACACTCTTTCCCTACATTTTACTCTGGATACAAAGGGATTTCAAAAATAAGCATAAAACATGAAGGATAAAAAGACAATGTATTTCCTGTGTCCCCATGGAATGGTGGCTTGCCAATGACTAGTTTAGCATTTCTCTCTGTATTTCTTTAGGCACCATCTCTTTTCATCATCCCCAAGTGCTGCCCCACACTCCAAACTAAGTGGTTGTACTTATATGACAGACTGTTTTTTCTCTTTATGCCCATAAAATATGCTCGTGCAGCAAACGTTTATTGAGCACCTGCTATGTGCTGGGTAACAGCTTGTGCTTGGGATAGATAAGCAAATGAAACAAACAGAAGTCCCTGCCTTCATAGAGCTTGCATTCTAGTGGGGGTAGATAGACGATGAACAATGAATATGATAAATAAGTAAATTATATAGTATGTTAGATACATTTGGATTGCCTAATGTATTAGGCTGTTTTTGTGTCACTATAAGGACACACCAGAGGCTGGATAATTTATAAAGAAAAGAGGTTTAATTGGCTCATGGTTCTGCAGGCTGTTCAAGGAGCATGGTGCCAAGATCTGCTCTGGGTGAGGGCCCCAGGGAGCTTACAATCATGGCCGAAGGTGAAGGGGGAGCCAGCATCATACGACAAGAGCAGGAGTGGTGGTGGGGAGGTGTCACACACTTTTAGACAACCAGATCTCACATGAACTGAGTGAGAACTCACTTACCACCAAGGGGATGGAGCTAAGCCGTAAATAAGGGATCCACTCCCATGATCCAATCATCTCCCACCAGGCCCCACCTCCAACATTGGAAATTACATTTCAACATGAGATTTGGAGGGGACAAACATCCAAACCATGTCACCTAAGGTACTGGTTAGCTGTCTTTGCTAAATTGCCGATAAGTTATAAGTTATTATGTATCCCCTCTCTCTTTTGCATCATCAGTTTTACCCTCTCTACTGGACTATTCCATCAGTGTACCCACAAAGAAGCTATTATATCTCTAATCTTAAAAGGATGCTGATATGGTTTGGCTGTGCCCTACCCAAATTTCATCTTCAATTGTAGTTTCCATAATCCCCACATGTCTTGGGAAGGACCCAGTGGGAGGTAATGGAATCATGGGGGTGGTTACCCTCATGCTGTTCTTGTGATAGTGAGTTCTCACGAGTTCTGATGGTTTTATAAGGGGTTTTTCTCCCTTTTGCTCGGCACTTCTCCTTCCTGCCACCATGTGAAGAAGGATGTTTTTGCTTTCCCTTCTGACATGATTGTGAGTTTTCTGAGGCCTCCCCAGCCATGCTGAACTGTGAGTCAATTAAATCTCTTTCCTTTATAAATTACCCAGTCTCGGGTATGTCTTTATTAGTAGCATGAGAACAGACTAATACAAACGCCCTCTCTTGATTCACTCTGTTCTCATCACAGTAGTCAGGGTGATCCTCTTAAAATCATAAGTCAGATGATGTATTAATATCCATACCACCACCACTGCCACTCCTGCCCAAACATCCTATATCCCTTCCTGGTTTTATTGTTTTCTCTTTAGTACTTAACATTATTGACATAACTCTTTTTTTATCTATATCTGTATTCCATAACTTTACTTATTTATCCTGTTTCAATTGGCTTTTCCTACCAGAATATAATCTTATGCAGGTAGGAATTTTTACCTATTTTATTTAGTCTCAGTATTTAGAATCATTCCTGGCATATAGTAGGTGCTAAGTAAGTATTTTAAATGAATCATGTTGCCTACTCTAATTGTGTTTGAACAGGGAGCTGTTGGCTGAATATTATGCTTTAAGGACTATAATGGTCACTGGGCAAATTTGTTTTGATTTATTTATTTATTTATTTATTTATCTTTTAAGTTCTGGGGTACATGTGCAGGATGTGCAGGTTTGTCACATAGGTAAACGTGTGCCATGATGGTTTGCTGCACCTATCAACTGATCACGTAGGTATTAAGCCCAGCATGCATTAGTTATTTTTTCTAATGCTCTCCCTCTCCCCAACCCAACCCTGATAGGCCCCCAGAGTATTGTTCCCCTCCCTGTGTCCATGTGTTCTCATTGTTCAGTTCCCAGTTATAAGTGAGAACATGTGGTATTTTGTTTTTGTTTTTGTTTTTGTTTTGAGATAGTCGCCCAGGCTGGAATGTAGTGGCACAATTTCAGCTCACAGCAAACTCCGCCTGCCACGTCCAAGTGATTCTCCTGCCTCAGCCTCCCAAGTAGCTGAGACTACAGACGCCCGCCATCACGCCCAGCTAATTTTTGTATTTTTAGTAGAGACGGGGTTTCACCATGTTGGCCAGACTAGTCTCCGACTCCTGACCTTAGGTCATCCGCCTGCCTCAACCTCCTAAAGTGCTGGTATTATAGGCATGAGCCACTGTGCCTGGCCAGCAAATATTTTTGACAAGTTATTTCTTCCACATCCTTCAATCCCAACCTTTGAACAGTATCAATAGGTATAACTCTAAACAATAAAATACAACATTGTCAGATCCTCATTCAATGTGTTTATAGGAGTTGTGAATGTGGGCTCCTCCTTCTTCAGACTGCAGAATTTGATAACGTTGGGTTTTGTATGTTTTGTTCTTAGGTATGTATTATTCTTTCTCCCGTCAGTAATTCCTTTGTGATCTGTTTCTTTTCTTATTTCATTCATCTCCTTTCCCGGTTCTCCACCCTAGAAATTTGAGAGACAGACTGATATCCAGAAAAACAAATCTTTCACTGTAATCTCCTTTTCAGTGTTATCTCAATTTTGAATAGATTTAAGTAAAATAAGTTAAGTATTTCTTAGATACAGATATTAGTAAGCATACAATTTTATTCATCAAACTCTGCTTACTATAAATCTCTATTGACAACATGTACAAATTAAGTTGGAAGGATAAAGAAAGAAGCAGGGGAGGCTTCTGGAACTAGCATCTGTGTTCCTCAAATATTAGAATTGCTTGATGGTGTTAATGAGGCACTTGCCTATTAATTTTAAGTTTGATTTTCAATTTATTTGGCAACATCATCGCTCTGCAATGTATTTTTAATTTTCCTTATTAAAACTTTTAATTAGTCTTCCCAAAATTTTAAAGCAAAACCAGCTATTATGCCATTTAATTGGAATATTACAGACAGTCAGAAAGGTATTTGAAACTAAGTTGATTCAAAAATGAAGATTTAGCTGGAAACATTAGCTCATACATGTAATCCCTCCCTGCTACTTAGGAGGCTGAGGCAGGAGGATCACTTGAGGCCAGGAGTTCAAGACCAGCCTGGGCAACATAGTGAGACCCCATCTCTAATTTTTTCTCTTTTTTTATTAGCTAAGTGTGGTGCCATATGCCTGTAGTCCCAGCTACTCAGGAGGCTGGGGTGGGAGGATTGATTGAGCCCAGGAGTTCCAGGCTGCAGTGAGCTGTAGTTGTGCCACTACACCCCGGCCTGGGCAACATAGTGCAACCCTGTCTCTAAATAGATATGTAAATAAATAAAAGTAAATATTTGCTTTCTAATGCATTTACATTAAAATATTTGATAAGTATGTGAGTTTGCTTCTATGTGTCCTTAATAAAATATAATGACTTGAGAAGTATATCTACTACTTTTTATCATGGAAGCTCAGTATTCAACACAAATGCTTTCTGTTAATCCTTATTGTTTTAGTTACTGCAATTTTTAAAAAGTTATTCTCAGCTAATGAATTGAAGTTACACTTCCACATTTGGACACCATTAAATTACTAAGAGTACTAGGACTTTTAAAAGGTTTAAAATGCATGATTTTAAACATTTGGGGATTTTAAGATAAAAGTGTAAAGTTATTTGTGGAGAAATTTAAGATGTTACATGATGGCTGAAATAAAAGTCTTGGGATAAGAATAGTGTGTGTGGAGGAGGGCTTGAAATATCCAAAAGACCAACATTTTACTTTTTAAAATGGAAATTTCCTGATTTAGTGACTGAGGATTCTAATCACATGGCATGCCAGATTTTAAAATATTTATTTTTAAAATCAATGACCGGGCGCCGTGGCTCACACTTGTAATCTCAGCACTTTGGGAGGCCGAGGCAGGTGACTCACTTGAGGTCAGGAGTTCGAGACCAGCCTTGCCAACATAGTGAAACCCGTCTGTACTAAAAACACAAAACTTAGCCAGGCATGGTGGCACATGCCTGTAGTCCCAGCTACTCCAGAGGCTGAGACAGGAGAATCGCTTGAAACCGGGAGGCGGAGGTTTCAGTGAGCCAAGATTGCACCATTACACTCCAGTCTGGGCGACAGAGCAAGACTCCCTCTCAAAATAAAATAAAATAAAAAGTATCCACCGAGACCCTCTAGATGACTTTTACTGGTTTCAAATTTGTTAGACTTCATTAATCTTGTTGAGTAACACTTGTACTTAGGTCATGAACATTCACTTATTTTATTTGTCTACTGATGGCAGTTGTGAGTAAAATCCACTCTCAAGGTCTCCCTCCTTGAAGAGAGAATCTGCTATAATAACAGGTCTCATTATCTCACCATGATAAAAATGTCAAGCATTTTTTTTGAAGGACTCAAATTACATCTGTTGCAACACCAGTGCGTCAGCTCATTAGTCTCCTTTCTTCCCCACCCATAACTACCTGCATGCAATATGATTCCAGCTTCCCTAATGTAACTCAATTTTTATTAAATTTAAAAAACACAAATTAGTAAGTTAAAGTAGTAGTTGAAGTAATAGAGGTGAAGTGTCACCTTTGTTGTTGTTGTTTTTGTTGTTTGTTTACTCCTTTCCATTCCCAATTATTTCTGCCACCTGGTGCAAAGATGTGATCTAACAAAAATGATTCCCCCTCCCCCGACACACACCTGTCATAGTCCCAGGGGTTGCCATACCTCACTTTCGTTCTTTGGTTTCCCATTTTCATGTTCAAGTTATCCAGCTGCTAGCTTTCTTTTAAAGTAAGAGTTATTTGTACAACAAAGCTAGACAATAAATTGTTTTCCTCAAAACACAAAATATGGGCCTGTTCCCTCTGCTGTGAGACTATCACTCCACCAGAGGGGTCAATTTGTGTGTACTTCAGGTGACAAGATTTGCGGTCACCTGGCCAAAAACTTCTTTGTCTCTTTGGATGACTTAAAAACTCTACCCCAAGATGTCTTTCATGGGGATGCCCCAAAGTTTTATTTGTTTTACTGTAGGGTTGCCTGCCCAGCACCCCCAATTTTTTCTGAGAGTAGAAATGGCCAATTTGGGCCTGCAATTGCTGAACTTTTCCATGACTCTGCTGGGCTGGGTAGGCCTTGTGGCCTGCACCACCATCCTGCAGCGGCAGATGAGCTCATGTGTGGGCAACAGCATCATCACAAGGGACTGTGAATGGACTACATCACGCAGAGCATGGGCTTGATGAGCTGTGAAATGTATGACTTGGTGCTCGCCCTGCCAGCAGCCATGCAGGTCCTTCGAGGCCTTAATGGTGGCATACCTGGTGCTGGGCTTCCTGACCATATGTGTGTGGCCACGATGGGCATGAAGTGCATGTGTTGTGGGGGAAATGATAAAGTGAAGAAGGCCTGTATAGCTGATATGGCTTGGCTCTGTGTCCCCACCCAAATCTCATCTTGAATTGTAATCCTCACATGTCAAGGGAGGGAAATGACTGGATTATGGGGGCAGTTTCCCCCATACTGTTCTCATGATAGTGAGTGAATTCTCAGGAGATCTGACAGTTTTTTGTTTGTTTGTTTTTTGAAATGGAGTTTCACTCTTGTTGCCCAGGCTGGAGTGCAATGGCATAGTCTCAGCTCACTGCAACCTCTGCCTCCCAGGTTCAAGCGATTCTCCTGCCTCTGCCTCCCACGTAGTTGGTATTACAGGCATCCCCCACCACACTCAGCTAAGTTTTGTATTTTTAGTAGACACGGGGTTTCACCATGTTGGCCAAGCTGGTCTCAAACTCCTGAACTCAGGTGATCTGCCCACCTCAGCCTCCCAAAGTACTGGGATTACAGGGGTGAGCCACTGTGCCCGGCCCTGATGGTTTTATAAACGGTAGTTTTTCCTGCTCTCTCACATGCTTTCTCTCTCCTGCTGCCATGTGAAGAAGGTCCTTGCTTCCCCTTCCGCCATGATTGTAAGTTTCCTGAGGCCTCCCCAGTCATGCTAAACTGTGAGTCAATTAAACCTCTCTCCTTTATAAATTACCCAGTCTTGGATATTTCTTTATAGCAGTGTGAAAACAGACTAATACAATAGGCATGGTTAGAGGCGTCATTTTCATCATGGCAGGTCTTGCTGACTTGGTAGCTTTCTTCTGGTATGGCCATCAGATTGTCACGGACTTTTACAACCCCTTGATCCCCTTGAATATTAGGTATGAGTTTGGTCCTGCTATCTTTATTGGCTGGGCAGGGTCTTCTCCGGCCCTCCTAGGAGGTGTACTATTCTCTTGCTCTTGTCCTGGGAATAAGACCCAAACTGGGTACCATGTACCTCACTCTTACTCTAAGTCCAACTCTGCCAAGGAGTACATGTGAGTTGGGACCCCTTTGCCCCAGCCTGACAGGCTATGGGTGTATCTAGATGCCTGAAAAGACCTGGGGCAGAGCTCAATCTGTGGGCAGGGCGCAGGACAAAGGCCTCCTGGTCACGCCATCCCTGCACACCATGTACTGTTCTCTGGGGGGTGGGGTGGGAGACACAAAAAGAGAGGAGAGTGCACATTTTGTATAGTAATAAAAAATAAGTTTTGGAAAGTAAAAAGATATATATGAGCAAGTAGGGATAGACCAGTGATAGCTACAATACCTATAGTACTGACATCTGTACAGAAACATGCTTAGGGAAGCAACAGGGCATCTCACTGACCTGGGAACAACAAAATAACCAAAAGGCACTAACTGAAAGTTTAGAGAGCCAAAGCGAGAACAGGAACTAAAACTGTAGAGGTAAACCTCCATGACAATGGTCTGCAATAAGATATAAGAGATCTAAAATACTCTGGATCATACAAGCTCTTAGAACTAACTAGCCAAAGCATCCTTTGAGGATAAAGATCCACACTGAGGAGACTTGCTGATCAATCTAAATTGAACAGGATAGTGACAATACAGACAAAAGAAAGAACAGGGCCAGAAAAAGTAGGGAGGGGAACAGACTCTGGAGATCTCAGAAATTAAGCCACCATATTTTTTGACACTTCACAAAAACAACAGGAGAGTTCTAGTCATAAAGTTATAAAATCTATATTTCCCTTGTAGAAGTTCAGGAAAATGAAATTCACGTGGAAATGAACATAATAGAATGAAGGGCAAAAACCATGTGATCATTTCAATGGACACAGAAAAATACAAATTCATAATACAAATTCTCAACAAACTTAGAATAGAAGGGAACTTCTTCAACCTTCAACCTGATGAAGAGTATCCACAAAAACCACCAGTGTTTTGTTTTTACAATATGTAATTTTTTGTATTTAGCATCTCTCTCAACTTTGTAGAGATGAACAGGAAGAAGAACTAGAATTGAAGCATGGAGAACAAACTTGGGATTCCCAAATGGGCTAGAGGCAGTATATGTTAGGATTTTGGCAGCAGCCAAAATGGACTATTTTTTGGCCAGGGAAGTCATTTGTAGGGACCTTAAGGTTGGGGTACAGAATGAGTAGGAATGAGGGTGCCCGAAGATTCATATACACCAGGCTGATAGGATGAGCAGCATTGGGGAATCTGAGTAGCGTGTCTGTATTTCTCAGGCCAGCACTGGTCTTGACTTCGCCCTCTGGTATTGATGGTTGTTGAGTTTCTTGTTTTTGCTGAACATGCTCGCATTTTGCTTTCTTAAGTTTTGCTCTGTGGTTCTCGAACCAGACCTCCAGTACTGTTGGATGTATTTCGATTTTCGAAGCCCACTGAAGGCTGGGGTTTGGGTATAGGTTCTCATTGAAAAAGCTGTTCAAATCTTCCAGTAGTTTCTCAGTGAACATGGTTCATTTCCTGTGTGAATGCACCTGGTGCTTGCCTTTGGGAAGATCCTCTGAGTCTGGCATCTTCTAATGCAGATGTGCTCCTGTGTTCAGATCCAATGATAAGAACTAGTAGAGATTGAATCCAGACTTAAATAGCTTACTCCATAGCCACACCTGATTCCCAACCCCTTCCAACTGTTTCTGCCCTATCTGCTTCCAATGTGATTCCTGGATCCTCCAGAGCCCCCTGGATTTCACCTAATTCTGTCTCACGTCATACCTAATCATAAAAGACTGCATGTTTGCCTCCAAGACTAGGAAGAAGGCAAGACTACCCACTCTTGCCACTTCTATTCAACATTGTACTGGAGGTTCTAGTGCAATCAAGTAAAACAAAATTAAAAAGCATCTAGGTTGTAAAAAAGTAAAACTGTCTTTATTTGCTAATGACATGATCATCATGTAGAAAATCCTAAGGAATTTATACACACGCACACACACACACAACTATTAGAACAAATAAGTTCACCAAAGTGATGGGATACTAAGTCAGTATACAAAAATCAATTGTATTACTATGTACGAGCAATGAAAATTCCAAAAGTGAAATTAAAAAATAACTCCATTTATGATTGTATTAAAAAGAATAAAACACTTAAGAATAATTTTAACAAAATAAGTGTAAGACATGTACAGTGAAAATTTAAAAATACTGATGAGGGAAATTAAAGAAGACCTAAATATATGGAGAGACATCCATCCCATGATCATGGAAAACTCAGTAATATGGCAATTCTCTCAAAATTGATTTGTAGATTAACACAATCTCTATCAAAATTCCAACAGTTTTTTTTTTTTTTTTTTTTTTTTAGGAAATTGACAAATTGATTGCTGGGAGACAATTCTCCATGAATATTTCACAGCTCCACACAGTCCAGGTCTTCTGAACAAAGAGCTTGTTTGAATGGCAAAGGCCTTGGAAGCTAGAGATTTCGAGCTGTGTCTCCCCAGTAGACATTTGCTTACATTTCAAGATAATAAACCTAGAGGCCTTCCACTCCCCTTTCCAGTGAAGATCTGTTTACATTCAAGAGAAAAGATGAAGTCATTATCTCTCCCTTCCTAAAGGGGAGGATGGGCAGATGTGCCAGCAAACCTTGTATAAACTTCAGAGCCTCCTAATTTGGGGGGTTTTCTCCTGTGATGAAACCCATTGCGTACACAGGTAAACATCTGGCTCTCATTTGTGTTGCCCTGTGGAGAACTGGGGCATGAGGAAGGAGGCACTAGTGAGATGGTACTCTGGATGCTGCTTTTGCCATGACTTATAAACCATCTGTCCTTGACATAGGGGTCTGATATCTTCTGTCAGCATATATACGTGAAACTGTCGCAAACTAATTTGTTAGTTTGCAAGTAGGGTAAAATCTCAGATCCTTCACAGTTTTTGACTTCATACTGATCCTGAAATTAAATGAAATAGATCCAGTATATCCAAAACAATTTTGAAAATGAAGAACAAAGTTGGAGGACTTTTACCTCTCAATTTCAAAACTTATTACAAAGCTCAGTTACCAATACAGTGTGGTGCTGGCATAAAGACAGACATACAGACCAAAGGTACAGAATTGAGAATCTAGAACTAAACCTTTACATTAATGGTCAATTGACTTTTGACAAAAGTGCAAGGCATTTCAATGGGGAAAGGACAGATAGTCTTTTCAACGAATAGTGCTGAGAAAATTGGATATCTACATGCACACCATACTCAAAAATTGACTCAAAATGGAACAGAGACCTAAATATAAAAGGTTAAGCTAAAAAACTTGTAACAGGAAACAGGAGAGAACAACATGGCAGAATAGGAGGTTCCCTCACTCATATCCCCCCACAACAAGAATTCGGCACCCATCCACAGACAAAAGTGTCTTTGTGGGATCCTTGGGATACAGATAGGAAGTTGTGAAACCCAGTGGAGCCCAAGACCTAGGAGGGTCATTTTGAGAGTGCAGACCCACACCTAGGTGGCAGACCAGCTGACTGCTATCCTGGCTTCATACCTGGAAATAGCCCTGTTCTTCTAAGGGTTTGGCTACGACCCCATTTGGCCTTGAGCCTGCTATCAAAACCATTTGCCAAGGGTCCGGGAGGAATCAGGCACACTAGTGCCTCAACAGACAGGTCTGCCAACATTGGTCTAGGTAGTAAACCCAAAAGCTATTCTGTAACTTGGCCCCAGACCCTCTCAATAATGGTCCCAGATTAGTACTACTTGCACAAGGACCCAGAGGGAAATTTGCCCATATGTGCCACTGGGACAGGCTTGCTGGCCTCCATCCCACAGTAGATCCTGAAGGGGCCCTGTCTCAGTTCCAGCTCCTCTCTGCCACAGCCCAGGAGTATTCCCACCCACGCAGAGAACTGCTGGGAGACTAGTCTGTCTGAGCCACTGTGACAGGCTTGCCAGCTTCCTTCCTACAGCAGATCCTGAAGGGGCCCGGAAGCTTGACTCCAGCCCAGTCTGGGAACAAACCCAAAAGCACAGAGAACTGCTGTGAGACATGCCTGTCTATGTCACCAGGACAGGCTTGCCAGCCTACATTCCACAGCAGACCCTGAAGAGGCTCTGTCTCAGCTTCAGTCCAGAGCTATTCCCCCTATGCAGGAAACTACTGGGAGATGCACTGGGACAGACTTGCCAACCTCTGTCTCCTAGTGGTTCTTAAAGGAGCCCTGAATCTCAGTTCCAGCCCTTCTCAGTTGCAGTCCTGGAGCAATCCTTCTCACATAGGGAACTGTTGGGAGTCTTGCCTGATGGTGCCACCCAGGTTGGGCTTGCCAATATCAGTCACACAGCAGTTTCTGAAATAGCACTGAAGCTCAGTTTCAGCCCCTCCCAGCTGTGGTCTGAGAGCAGTTCTGCCCAGCTAGGATCCCGCCAGGAGACATGCCCTTCTGAGTTCCTGGATCTTGGTCCTGGAGGGAGGCATGTCTGGCAGTGTCCCTGAAGGCTGACTCCTTGACCTCGGTCTCATTGTGGATCTTGAAACAGCCCTATAAATAGACTCCAACCCTACTCAATTGCAGCCTGATAGCAGGCCTGCTCACTCAGAAGCCCACCGGGAGACACACCAACCCCGACCCTGGAGACAGGACTGAAGATCTCAGTCTCAGCTGCGGACCCTGAAACAATCCTGTGTCTCTGTTCTAGCCCCTCTCAGCCATGGACCAGAGCAATATGGCCAGCCTAGGGGCTTATCCAGTGATCCAGCAGCAACTCTCTCAGAATCATGGAGGAAGCCATACCCATCAGTACACCTGTTAATGGGCCTGCCATCTGTGAATCCTGAAGTGGATCCTCATCCTAGCACCAGCCCCACAGACCAAGATCCTGGAAATACTCCAGTCCACTAGCGGACCATATAGGACCCATACTCACTAACTTTGGTCTCCACTGCAGACCCGGCACCAGCAACATGATCTAGATTCAACCCTACTCAACTGGGATCCTGGAGGCAATCTCATCAATCCAGATACCTGATATGGTTTGGATTTGTACCCCCACCAAATCTCATGTCAAATTGTAATCCCCAGTGTTGGAGGTGGGGCCTGGTGGGAGGTGGTTGTATTACGGGTGTGGATTTCTCATGAATGGTTTAGTATATCCCCCTTTGTACTGTCCTCATGGTCATGGTAGAGTTCTCCTGAGATCTGGTTGTTGAAAGTGCACAGCACCTCCCCCCTCTCTCTATTGCTCCTTGCTCCCACCATGTGAGACACCTCATAACCCCTTTGCCTTCTGCCATGATTGGAAGCTTCCTGAGGCCTGCCCAGAATCAGTAGCCACTATGCTTCCTATACAGCCTGCAGAACTGTGAGCCAACTACACCTCTTTTCTTTATAAATTACCCAGTCTCAGATATTTCTTTATAGCAATGTGAGAATGGACTAATACAATACCTAACAGGAGAACACTTTAACTTGCCAAAATTTATCTGTAAAGACTGAAAGAGGGGTTTGTTCCTTCAAATGCAAGCCTACACATACATCACCAAAGGAAGTTATAACAACAAATGCCTACATAAAAAAAAAATAATTAAAAAAGAAATCTCAAATAAACAGCCTAACCTTATGCCTCAAGGAACTAGAAAAAGAAGAACAAACTAAGCCCAAAATCAGTAGAAGGAAAGAAAGAATAAAGATCAGAGCAGAAATACATGAAGTAGGGGCTAAAAAGATGATAGAAAACATCAACAAAACTAAAAGTTGGTTCTTTGAAAATGTAAACAAAATTGACAAACCTTTAGCCAGAACAACTAAGCAAAAAAGAGAGAAGACTCAAATAAAGACAATCAGAAATAAGAGAGGAGATACTACCGATGTCACAGAAATATAAACGACCATAAGAGACTGCTGTGGGCAATTATATGCCAAAAATTTGGTTAACCTAGAAGAAATGGATAAATTCCTAGAAACATAAAACCTAACAAGACTGAATCAAGAAGAAACAGAAAATATGAACAAACCAATAATGAGCAATGAGATTGACTCAATAATAAGACATCTCCCATCAAAGAAAAGCCCAGGACCAGATGGCCTTACAGTGGAATTCTACCAAATATTTAAATAACTAATACAAATCCTCCTCACACTTTTTCCCAAAAAAATGAAGAAGAGGAAATACTTCTAAACTGATTCTATGAGGCCAGCATTACCCTGATGCCAAAGCCAGGCAATAGCACCACCAAAAAAGAAAATTCCAGGCCAATATCCCTGATAAACATAGACGCAAAAATCCTAAACAAAATACTAGCAAACCAAATTCAACAGCATATTAAAAGGATAATTCACCGTGATCAAATGATATTTATCCCTGGGATTCAAGGATGGTTCAACATTTGCAAATCAATGAATGTGATAAACCATAACAGAATGAAGGACAAAAACTATACAATCATCTCAATAGATGCAGAAAGAAAAAACATTTGAGAAAACTCAACATCCTTTCATGATAAAAACTCTCAACAAATTAGGCATAGAAGGAACATACCTAAACACAATAAAGGCTATATATGAAAAGCCCACAACTAACATACTCAACAGTGAAAAGTTGAAAGTTTTTCCTCTAAGATCAGGAACAAGACAAGGATGTCCACTCTCACCACTTCTATTCAATATAGTACTGGAAATCCTAGCTTGAGCGATGAGGCAAGAGAAAGAAATAAAAGACAGCCAAATTGGAAAGGAAGAAGTTAAATTGCCCCTGTTTGCAGACAACATAATCTTACATATAGAAAACCCAAAAAACTCTTGCCAAAACTGTTAGAACTAATAAATGAATTCAGTAAAGTTGCAGTATACAAAATCAACATGCAAAAATCAGTAGCCTTTCCTAACACTAAACGTGAACTATATGAAAAAGAAATTAAGAAAACAGTCCTATCCACAATAGCATCAAAAAATTGAATATTTAGGAATAAATTTAACCAAGGAGGTGAAAGGTCTGTGCACTAAAGACTATAAAACATTGATGAAAGAAATAGAAAAGATACAAATAAATGAAAAAGTATCCCATGTTCATGTATTGGAAGAATTAATATTGTTAAAACATTTCCATACTTCCCAAAGCAATCTACAGGTTCAATGAAATCTCTATCAAAATTCCAATGTCATTTTTCACAGAACTAGAAAAAATCCTAAAATTTGTATGGAACCACAAAAGACCCTGCATAGCCAAAGCAATCTTGAGCAAAAAAACTGGAGCCCAAAGCTCAGAAACAAAAGCTGAAGACATCATACTACCTGGCTTCAAAATCTATTACAAAGCTGTAGTAATCAAAACAGCATGGTACTGGCATTTAAAAAGATGCATTGACCAACAGAACAGAATAGAGCCCAAAAATAACCCCAAGCACTTACAATCAATTAATTTTTGACAAAGGTGCCAAGAACACACAATGAGAAAGGACAATCTCTTCAATAAAGGGTGCTGGGAAAACTGGACATCCACATGCAAAATGAACTTGGACTCTTATACCATGTACAAAAATCAACTCAAAATGGATTAAAGACTTAAACATAAAGCTTGAAACTGTAAAACTACTGGAAGAAAACATGGGGGAAAATGCTCCACAACATGGGGGAAATGCTCCACAATAGCCCCAAAAGCAAAGGCAACAAAAGCAAAAATAAACAAATGGGATTGCATCAAATTAAAAAGCTTCTGCACAGCAAAGGAAACCATTAATAGAATGAAGAGACAACTCAAGGATTGGGAGAAAATATTTGCAAACCATACATCTGACAAGAAACTAATATCCAAAATAATGAACTCAAACAACTCAATAGCAAGAGAAAAAAAAAACCTAGTTAAAAAACGGACCAATGACTTGACATTTCTCAAAAATAGATATACAAATGTTCAACAGATATATGAAAAATACTTACCATCCCTAATCCTCAGGGAAATGTTAATTAAAAGCACAATGGAAATATCATGTTACACCCAAATGTGAGGTGATATGATAGAATATAATGAAATCTATAATAGAATAGAATAGGTGATAATAGAATTACTATCAGAAAACCAAAAGATAACAAGTGTTAACAAGGGTGTAGAGAAAAGGGAATGCTTGTACACTGTTGGTGGAAATATAAATTAATATAGCAATTAGGAAAAATATTATGAATTTCCTCAAAAAGCCCCACAATAAATAGAACTACCATATGATCCAGCAATCCCACTACTGGAATTAAAAGGAATCCAAAGGAATTAAAATCAATATGTCAAAGTGATATCTGTACTCCCATGTTCATTGCAGCATTATTCACAGACGGTAAGATTCCATCAATGGATGAATGGATTTTTAAAAATGTGGTCTATATACACAATGGAATACTATGCAGCCTTTAAAAAGAATAAAATTCTGTCACATGTGACAACATGGATGAACATGGAGGACATTATGTTAAGTGAAATAAGCCAGGCACAGAAAGACAAATATCATACCATCTCACTTACATGTGAAATTTTAAAAAGTCAAATTCATACAAGTAGAGAGTACAATGGCAATTCCCAGAGGAGTAGAGGGGTAGACATGGAAAGGGGAGATGTTTAAGTATTTGAAGTGGTGAATTTGTTAATTTGCTTGATTTAATCTTTCCACAATGTAAACATGTATCAAACATCAAGGTCAGGCAAGGCGGCTCACGCCTGTAATCCCAATACTACGAGAAGTTGAAGCAAGAGGATCACTTGAGGCCAGGAGTTCGAGACTAGCCTGGTCAACATAGGGAGACCCTTGTTTCTACCATTTTTTAAAAAAAAATTAGCCAGGTGTATTGATGCATGCCTGCAGTCCCAACTACTCAGAAGGCTGAGGAGGGAGGATCACTTGAACCCAGGAGTTCAAGGTTGCAGTGAGCTATGATCACACCACTGCACTCCAGTCTAGGTGACCCAGCAAGACCCTGTCTCAAAAGAAAAATAAAAAAAATAAAAAAGAACAATTCTGTTTACCACAGTCTGCCCTCTGGCCCCCAATGATTCATGATTCATATGTCTCCTAAATGCAAAATACATTCACCTTCTCCTAAATTTCCCAAGGGTGTCAATCCCATTACAGCTTAAACTCAAAGTTCAAACTCTCATCTAAATCTCATCAATTCAAAAATCCAACATCTCATCATCAAATCACTTAGATTAGGTGTGGGTGAGACACCTGGCACAATTTCTCTCCATCTGTGGACCTATGAAACTGTAGAAACAAGTTTTCTATCGCCAACACATGATGATGGAACAGGCATAGGATAAGAGTTACAGACATTCCAGTTCAAAAGGGAGAAAAATGGAAGGTAAAAAAGATCGCCAGTCCAAAGCAGTTTTAAAAGCTGGGAAACTCCCTTGGGTTTCAAGACTTGGAAATATTCCCACGTGCCTTTCAGTTCTGCCCTCTGGCTCTCGCCTGTGCCCCCTGGGCTTTCAGTTCCTCTCTCTGAGCCATCCTTTTTTCATGAAAGGTAGAATGTGTTTACAGCTGAGTAGTTTTGTCAACCTCCTTTCTGCCAGAGGAATTCTGGGAGTTTGACAGCTTCCTTTCACTTCAAACTCTGTCACTTTCAGTCCAAGCTGGCAGTATTTCTGCTGATATAAATTTCTCAAGAACCTTGTCTGCTTTGAGTGGATGTCATGGGAATTCACTACATTGAACAGAAGCCATGTCCACAAATCTGGTAGAGATCATTCCTTCTCCAGCTTTGGCTGCTGCTGAGATGGCTCAGGGACACCCTTAAGCTTCTTAGAAGCCACTGATTTGAATGAGATCTATGAGGCACAGCATAAACCTCTTGTGATCAAATACTCTAACCTTTTGTCTCTTAATTTTAGTGTCTTTGTCAATCTTGATATGCTGAGAATTACCCAATTCCTTTGTGTTTACCAGTCCTTTCCTCAGTTTGTCTCTCTCTTCTTGGGTTTTACTAAAATCAGCAAGAAGAAACTAGATGGCACCTTTAACACTTTACTTGACCAATCCAGCGAGACCCCATCTCTATAAAAATAAAAATAAATTAGCCAGGTGTTGTGGCACATGCCTGTAGTCCCGGTTACTTGAGAGGCTGAGGCAGGAGGATCATTTTAGCCCAGGAGTTTGAGGCTGCAGTGAGCCATAATTGTACCACTGCACTCCTTCCTGGGCAACAGGGGAGACCCTGTCTCTAAAATAAAACAAAACAAAACAAAAAAAACAAGCAAAAACAATAACCCACTTTACTTGGAAATCTTTTCAGCTAAATATGCGAGTTAATTGCTTTCAAATTCTACCTTCCAAATAACTACAGGACACAAGTTTCAGTTTTGCTAAGCTTGCTGCCAATATATAACAAGGATCTCACTTCCTCCAGATTCTAATAACATGAGCCTCACTTCCTTCTGAGGCCTCACCAGCAGCCTTCCCACAGTCCATATTTCTACTAACAAGGAAACTTAGGCTGTTGTCATGCTCCACAAAATCCTCTTCAAACTTGGTTCCAAAGACACTTTCACATTTTTAAATATTTCTTATAGCAGCACCACACTTTCAGGTACTAAAATCCATATTAGTTTTCTATTGTTGCATAACAAACTACCATAAACTTACCATATCCTGACCTATATATTATATATTTTGGCATTTATCTTATCTGGCTTTCTCTTTCTAAGGGTTATTTTGTCTGTGCCTTATCCAAGTCCTCTATGCCCCGCTATATTTTTTCATGGCATTTCTTTATGCCTCTTCTCCTCTGCACTCTGCACCCACAGGCTTGCAGCAGAAGACAGATGGCAGGAGCTCTATTAGAATTTGGTTTATTTCTTTACTTACAAGTAATTTGAACATCAGAATATTCTCTTTTAAAAAATACTGATGAAGGTATAAGTCACTGTATTAGACCATTTTCATGATGCTGATAAAGATATACCTAAGACTTGGTAATTTATAAAGAAAAAGAGGTTTAATGGACTCAACAGTTCCACGTGGCTGGGGAGGCCTCACAATCATGGTGGAAGGTGAAAGGCACATCTTACATGGCAGCAGATGAGAGAGAACTTGTGCAGGGAAACTCCGCCTTATAAAACCATCAGATCTCGTGAGATTTATTCACTATCATGAGAACAGCACAAGAAAGACCCACCCCCATGATTCAATTACCTCCCACCAGGTCCCTCCCACAACACATGGGAATTGTGGGAGCTACAATTCAAGATGAGATTTGGGTGTGGACACAGCCAAACTATATCAGTCATATGTTGCTTTATTTTATGAGGTTTATTTGTGGAGAGAGGGGTGAGTAGGGAGATTCAGAATGAGGCAGTATTGCCACTGTCCTCCAAACCCAGAAGGCCAGTTTTTCACAATGGTATAGATTATCTATTCTGAAACGACTTTCTGTGTATTCTAGGATTGAGCAAATAAATATGTTGAGCCAGATTGTTCACTGTCAGAAAAGGTAGTTACAAATATGGAAAGGGGGAAAACTAGAACGAACCTGTGGTGTTGGATTGAAATATGAGGTATCAGTATGAACTTATGGCATATATATATATATATATATATATATATATACACACACACACACATATATATATATATATATATAGAGAGAGAGAGAGACAGATGTGGAAACAAATATGTGTGTAAATGTACACATGTGTGTACACATGCCCATGCATGCACATACACATATTTGCAAGAAGGAAATAGTTAAAGGAACTGACCTGCAATTTATCTGGTCTCTTTACAAGGGGGATATCCCTAGTGCAAAGAAAATAATCCATAGTTATAGTGATTACTGACATATTGGTATTTATTTTTTTCTTAATTTATGCTTTCTATTTCCCATTCTTTTGCTTTATTTTTTCCTCCTCATTTTATTCCAACTATGGATTCACCATGCTTCATTTTTTCCCTTCTTTGTCCTCTTCTGGCTTGGAAGTCATATAATCCATTTGTACTTTTGTAGTAGTTTCTCTTAAATTTGGCATACTTGGTTTGAAATCTAAAGTTAATCTATATTGGCCAGGCTCTGTGGCTCACATCTGTAATCCCAGCACTTTGGGAGGCCGGGGCCAGAGGATTGCTTGAGCCCCGGAATTTGAGAGACCAGCCTGGGCAACATAGTGAGACCCTCGTCGCTGCAAAAAATACAAAAAAATTAGTGGTACGTGCTGGTGCGTGCCTGTAGTCCCAGCTACTTGAAAGGCTGAGGCAGGAGGATCATTTGAGCCCAGGAGGCTGAGACTGCAGTGAGCCGTGATAGTGCCACTACATTCCAGCCTGGGTGACACAGTGAGAACTTGACTCCAAAAAAAAAAAACCAAAAAAAAAATAAATAAATAAAGTTAATCTATATCTTTACTGTCCCCCTGACTAAGGCATGGACCTTGAAATACTCTACCTCCAATTTCTCCTTCCAATTTTTCATGTTATTGCTAATATTTTAATTCCATCTTGTTTTTAATATACTCAATTTAATCATTATTGCCATTTTTCTTGCTTTTTTCCATTTTCTTAGTTTTTTTTTTTAATAGTCAATGTCTATTTAGATTTATCTGCATATTTACTAACTTCTTTCCCACAGGTTTACCAATTTATTTGCTCACCATTGCTTCTTGCATCCTACACTATCCTTCAGGATTCAAAACAGTTCTTTCTAAAGTGAATCCTTTAGAGGTTCTCAGGGTGACAGTCTGTGAATGATAAGCTCCTTTAATCTTTGTCTGAAAATGTCTTTATTTTGCTCTTCTTTGAATACAAAATGTAGTCCCATGGTGTGGCCGCTATGAAAATATGCCACTCAGATCTCTTGCTACAGGAAGCATAATTGACAGATGGCCTCAGCTGCTGCACTACAAATCTACCGCCCGTTAGCATGGAGACCACACTTCACACAGGCTGCTTTCAGTCAATGATTCCACATGGCAGGGATAATAAGGTAGACCCATTCCTATAAGACATGTGACTCCTCTGACAGGCTACTTTGGCTTCAGGATGCCTCATCAACCTGGCGGAACCTTTCTTAGAATCTCGCTGCAGTCTTAGACTCTGCCTATCCAACGCTTCTTTCATTGGTGTCAGACCTGCAGAGTGGCCTGAAGGCTCTTCCCACCTCCTGGGGATCCCTCCCTCCCCTTTTACCCTCAGAGGATTTCTCCAATCAATCCTTGCATATCCAATCCCATGTTGGCTTCTGCTTCTCAGAGGACTCAGACATGGTTTGTGAATTAAACCAATATAAAATGTATACAGTAATACAAGTCTCATTCCCACCCTTGCCCAAATCTACTATTTCCCTCACCACAACCACATTCAAACAGATGTACTACTTGTGTATCCTCTGAATTTGTTATGGGAATATAATAACATATGAATACATATTATTATTTTCCTTTTTCTTACGCCAAAGATAGCATTCTATAAACACTGCTCTGAATCTTACACATGTTATCTTCTAGGTCTTTTTAACTTGTTTAATATTTTCAGTCTTTGGGTAACTCTGTGTCACAGCATTCTGAAAAATTTCCTTAAATCTATTGTAGAGTTTATTTCTTCTCTTTTTAGCTGTCTAATCTGCTTTCTAACTTATTCACTAAATTGCTTTTCAGAAGCAACTCCGAATTTTCTAATCTTTACATTTTAATGGTTATTTTTCCCTAGCCTGTCTTTTCTTTTTTTCATAATGTCTTGCTCTTTTCTTAGCATTTCAATTCTTCTTTTAGGTTTCTAATTGTCTAAAATATACTGATTTTATATTTTCTTTCAAATTTTAGCCTATTATCTCTGGTTTGGAGGGCTCTAATCACTTTCCTCTTATTTTTTTTTTAATGCAGACCTAAATGTTTTCACATTTTATTTATGCCTTTTGATAACATCCAGAGGAAGTAATTTTGGCATGTTTCATAAATATCAAAGTAAAACTAAAATTATAATCCATATTTTCTTCAGGAGCATTGTTTTCTCTCTAAGCTTTACTTTTATCTTAGAATTTGAAGTTTCCTTCCTTTTTGGCTCAATTCTATCTTCTTCAAAAATCATTAGAAATAATGGGCTAATTTTTTTGGAAGTAAAAGTGAATTCTGTACAAATCTTTCCACTGGTTTACAGGTGAGGTAGTCCACCATAGGTCTCAAAGATCTTTGCACAGTCTTGCTAAGTGTGCCACACTAAGGCCTAACCATCCCCTGATACTGAACTGTGCAGCTGACTTTATCTGTGTATTATTCCAGTCTAATGAATGGCTGGACAGATTTCTGTAACACTTTTTCACTCTGAGCTAGGTTGTACTTTCTTAGTCCTTTCTTTTGGCCAAGGGCTATTAAATTCGGACCATAGGACATTATTTTGTGAAATCCAGATGTGCACCACTGTCTGAGTTCCATTGATAGGAAGTCTATTTGGATAGTTGGATTAAAATCAATCCTTCATGTTTCTTTCACTGTAAGATGAACTTTTGAGTCAATTTATGTGACAATGACTGAATAATAGCATTTAAGACTCTGAAGATCACACATATGAACACTGTAACCCAGACAAATACTAACAGAATATTTTATAATCAGACTTTATAGTATACTTTTAGGAAACAAGTGTGTCCAAAATTAAACTAAGACTATAGATCCTATCCCCCAATCTGAAGGGTCTATAGAACTAGCTATCAGAAGAGGGCCGCTGTTCTCCAGCCTCCAGGATGGTAGATCCACCAAAAGCTTGCACCATGAACCTGGAAAAGCCTCAGATACTCAATGTCAGCCTGCGCAGGAGCTGCCGCCCAAGGCTATGGGAGCCCACTTCTTGCATCAGCATCCTCCAGATGTAAGACATGGAGTCAAAGGAGATCATTTCGGAGTTTTAAGATTTAATGACTGCCCCACCGGGTTTCGGATTTGCATGGGGCCTGTGGCCCCTTTGTTTTGGTCAATTTCTCCCATTTGGAATGGGAACATTTACTCAATGCTTGTACCCCCACTGTATCTTGGAAGTAACTAATTTGTTTTTTATTTTACAGGTTCATAGGCAGAAAGGATTTGCCTTGTCTCAAATGAGACTTGGACTTTTGTATTAATGCTGAAATGAGTGAAGACTTTGGGGGACTGTTGGGAAGGCATGATTGGTTTTGAAATGTGAAAAGGACATGACATTTGGGAGGGGCTGGGGACAGAATAATACAGTTTGGCTCTGTGTCCCCACTCAAATCTCATCTCGAATTGTAATCCCCATAATCCCCACATGTCCAAGGAGGAATCCAGTTGGGGGTGATTGCATCATAGGAACAGTTTCCTCCATGCTGTTCTCGTGATAGTGAGTGAGTTTTCACAAGATCTGTTGGTTATGAGGGGCTCTTCCCTCTTCGTTCCTCACTGGATGTAACTATAGTAACAAAGGCTATTATTTAAACTTACTTGTCTCTATATTTTTAAGTGAAATAAATATTAAATTTTTTCTTTCTCATAGACATGTGTTACAATTTACCTACACTAGATATTCCTAGAATATGCACATGACTGAATGAGTTTTCTGATCAATTATATTCAAAATTTCCCATTGCCTAGGGAAGGCCAGGATGGAAGGGGTAGGAGGAATGGGAGACTGGTGCTATGTATCTGTGACAGAATCCTGACAATCTTCAGCCACCCCTAGTCTTTTTTTCTGCTAGCCCTTAGTGCCTGGTAAGCCTGACTGGTTTCATCCTAAGGTTAGGCAACAGGAAGAAGGTGACTGCAACCTTTTGCTTCTGCTATGACTCGGTTTCAGTTGTTGGACATAGAAGAGTACAGGCCATGAGGATAATAGTTGGTGAAATTCATGGGCCCTAGAGTACCCCTACAGTGGCCTACTTGGGCAATGTTAGAGGATGTCATGGGCTGTTGCAAGTTCTACCCATTGTGCCCAGTTCCCATGAGCCTTCATCCATCTGGGTAGAGGTGGTGGATGGCTGGGGGAAAGGAGAAATAGTGGCTACTGATTTAAAACAAATGGACTATATGGAAAGAGCAATAAACCTGGGACCTGGGGAAGGAATACCTTAGTCCCCAGGAGGTGTGGGAAGGGGGAAAACATTTAATGCTTTCTTTGTCCCTAGATGTAGCACTGCAGCATGGCAAAACAATCACTTGGCCCACCCGAGTCAGGCGGCAGCTGCAATTGGCAACACAACGCTGCTGCTGGGTTTACCATCCCCATCCTCATGCTATAAAAACAGAACACCCATGTAGGTATGGCAGGATCTGAACTATTTCACTGCACATGACACTCTCACAATAGCAGCACTGTTTAGCCATACCTGACACCCTCACAATAACATGACTATTTGGCTGTGTCTGACACCTCAGCTCCTTCCTCATATGTGCACCAAGGCAACTTTGATTCAATCTGATGGTAAGAATTAAGGCATGGAGCCCTCAGCCCTGGGTTCCATTAGCTATGGCACAACTCACTGTGCATATAGTCTCCATGCTCATCACAACATTCTGTGAGACTTGGAGGCATTGGAACCAGAGCTACCATGCTCATGCCCCTGCTGTTTGCCATGGTGTCTTACTCTGATTTCATTGTTTATTTTGAGCAGCTATGGATGGCAGGTTTACTCCCTTGCCCCTTCCAGAGGTGGGGGGCTCTTCTCCAACAAACAGAACAAGGCAAGACAAGATTTTTATCTCTTAATGAAGAATATAATAATTCTAAATGGACTCCTTCCCTCCTTCTCCTTTCTATTTGTAGTAATGCCCTTCTTTTTCTTTTTCTTTTGTTCACCCATTATAAATCATTTATTCAAAAGATACTGAATTTTAGCATAGTTAGAAAATTTTAAGATTATAAAATCGTATAAGTTTTTTTAAGAGTTCCTCGGAAACATTCTTTTCAAGGCCTGAAACCAAAACTGTTAAAATATTTGACACTTTTATCTCTTTTATAGGCAATTATAATTGACGTTTCCATGTCGTTTTCTTTTTTATGTTAGACACTCTGTATATTATAATTTTTTAAAACTGAAAACGAATACATATATATTAAAGGCTGCTCATTAGGAAAGAGAAAAGATCTGAGCCTTTAGTTGACTATCCATTTCCAGTCTTTTTTTTTTTTTGAACTTTTTATCATGTATATTCTGAAACACAGAAAACAAGACTATAATGAACGCCCATATATTCATCATCAGCTTTAACAACTGTTAACATTCTGCTAATCTTATTTCATCTAACTCCCCAACATTTTTTTCTGAAGTTTTTTTTTTTTTTTTTTTGAGACGGAGTCTGCACTGTTGCCCAGACTGGAGTGCAGTGGCGCAATCTCGGCTCACTGCAAGCTCCGCCTCCTGGGTTCACACCATTCTCCTGCCTCAGCCTCCCGCGTAGCTGGAACTACAGGCACCCGCCACCATGCCCGGCTATTTTTTTTTTGTATGTTTAGTAGAGATGGGGTTTCATCGTGTTAGCCAGGATGGTCTCGATCTTCTGACCTTGTGATCCACCTGCACTGGCCTCCCAAAGTGCTGAGATTACAGGTGTGAGCCACCGCGTCTGGCTTTCTGAAGCATTTTTAAAAAAATTCCTGAGGCCAGGCATGGAGGCTCACATGTGTAATTCTAACACTTTGGGAGGCCAAGGCAGAAGGATCCCTTAAGGCCAGTTTGAGGCCAGGTGTTCGAGATCAGCTGGGGCAATATAGCAAGACCTCCTTTTTACAAAAAAAATTAAAAATCAGCTGGGTGCAGTAATGTGTGGCTGTAGTCTCCGCTGAGGCAGGAAGATCCCTTGAGCCCAGAAGATAGAGGTTACAGTGAGCTGTGATTGTGTCACTGCACTCCAGCCTGGGCAATAGAGTGAGACCCTGTCCCCCTCCTTCCCCCCAAAAAATCCTGACACTTTATTTCACATAAATATATGTAAGTCAACATTTGGTTGGTTGGTTGGTTTTTTTTTTTTTTTTTTTTTAGACAGAGTCTTGCTCTTGTCGCCCAGGCTGGGGTGCAATGGCACAATCTCGGCTCACTACAACCTCTGCCTCCTGGGTTCAATCAATTCTCCTGCCTCAGCCTCCCAAGTAGCTGGGATTACAGGTGCCCACCATCACATCTGGCTAATTTTGTATTTTTTTTTAGTAGAGACGGGGTTTCTCCCTGTTGGCCAGGCTGGTCTCGAACTCCTGACCTCCTGATCTGCCCGCCTTGGCCTCCCAAAGTGCTGGGATTACAGGTGTGAGCCCATGACCAGCCTGTAAGTCAATCTTAATCCTACAGAAGTAAATGTAATACAAATAGAACTATAGCATATAAATGAAGAAATATTAGGTTGGTGCAAAAATATATTCATCCCATTCATTCATTAAAGCCAGGCAGCTAGGCACTGTGGTAGGTGGGGAGATCAGAAAGATAGCCACATGAGGACAGGAGAAGAAAGTTCATAGGTTATTAGGTGAATAAGCAAATACAAGACTTATTGATCCTAAATGATGATGATCACTTACTGTTTGATCACCAAAGGATAAAGATCACTTACTGTTTTAAGCCCTCTGCAAATGTCAATTCATTCATTCTTCACAATCATCCTTTGAGGTAAGCAGTATTATTACAGATGAAGAAACTGAGATCATGCAAAGTAAAGTAACTTGCTGGAGAGCGTTCAGATAGTGTGTGGTAGAGCTAGGATTTGAATCTAAGCAATCTGATTTCAGAGGCTGTGCCCTAAAGGGAAATAAAAGAGGAGACTACTTTAATATTGTGGTAAAAACAATGCTATCTGTTCATCATACTATTTCATTTCTTCCCTAAGCACACAAGAAGACCATATTTTCCAGGTCCCTAGACTTTAAATGGGCTGTATGACTAATTCTGGCTAATGGAACATGGGTGGACGTAAAAAAAAAATCTCATACAGTGATGGCTTCCCAAAATGGAAGGAGCTTGGGTCTCTGAGTTACTACTTAGAGGACAGTCCCCATCAGGTACATCTTTATTGAGATTCGTGAGCATGAGAAATAAACTCTTACTCCGTTAAGTTACCAAGATTTTGGAGTTTTAATGGCAGCTAGTGTAAATTATACTAATAGAAACACTTTAATTTAAATGTTTTAAAATTATGAAATATTTAAAAATATTGAAAAGTACAGAATGTATTAACAATCAGATCTCTATCCCCCGATTTAATAGATATTAATACTGTCACACTTCCTTTATGTTTTTCTTCCAGAAATCCGTAAGATAAAATAGCTAGTAACCAACAAAGCATCATCTTATCCTTTAGCCCTCCCTAGAAGTAACTACTATCCTGCAGGTGGTATATATCATCCGCATTTATATTTTTTACTTTTACTACAATATACTGAATTATAGAGTATTATTTTGTGTGTTTTTCTTTTTCTTTCTTTTTTTTTTTTTTTTTTTTTTGAGATAAGGTCTCGCTCTATTGCCCAGGCTGGCATGCAGTGGTGTGATCTCAGCTCTCTGCAACCTCTGACTTCCAGGCCCCAGCAATCCTCCCACCTCAGCCTCCCGAGTAGTTGGGACTACAGGTGCATGCCATCACCCCTAGCCAATTTCTTGTATTTTTTTGTAGAGAGAGAGTGTTGTCGTGTTGACCAGGCTGGTCTTGAACTCCTGGGCTCAGGTGATCTGCCCGCTTTGGCCTCCCAAAGTGCTGGGATTACAGGCATCAGCTACTGTGTCTGGCTTTTGTATGCTTTTAAAATGGACACAAATAGTATCAAAAAGTTCGCTTTTTTTCATTCAGTATTGTTTTTAAGATGTATCCATGTTGGTTTACATAGCTGTAATACATTTGAACAGTTACATAAAAATATAGTTATTTATTTATTTATTTATTTAATTTTTGAGACAGAGTCCTGCTCTGTCACTCAGGCTGGAGTACAGTGGTGGATCTTGGCTCACTGCAACCTGCGCCTCCCGGGTTCAAGCAATTCTCGTGCCTCAGTCTCCCAAGCAGCTGGGATTACAGGCTTGCACCACCACGCTCAGCTAGATTTTTTTTTTTTTTTTTGTATTTTTAGTAGAGACAGAGTTTTCATCATGTTGGCCAGGCTGGTCTGGAACTCCTGGCCTCAAGCAATTCGCTTGCCTCAGCCTCCCAAAGTGCCTGGATTACAGGTATGAGCCACCATGCCTGGGCAAAAATATAGTAGCTTACTTATCTATTCTCCTACTGAGAGACAGTTAAGATCATTCATATTTTCTTGCTTCTACAAATAAAGCTGCAATGAAGTTCCTTGTACATGCCTAATGTAAGATAGTCAGGAAGGTGTCTCTGAGGATTTTATCATTAAAACTGATTCTTGAAGGATGAAAAGCGAGCCAGGAAACAATATTTCAAGTATCTGCAACATAATGCAAGATATCTTCAGTGGGAGGGAATGGCATGTACTATGTAACCAGTGAAGTTACAGTGTAGTAAGGGAATAAGCGGCAGGAGATGGGGAGTTTATTGAAATTTCTGTGAGTTGAATAGATATCTTTAAAAATAGAAAAGTATTATTTATGAAAAATAATATTCTAAAGAAAAATAGGGTGAAAATTCAGCAATAGGACTATGAAACTTACTGTGCTTGAATTATTGGAGACCAGAGAGGTAAACAAAAGCTCCTGAGTGCAGTGATATCCCACCTCCCAACCAGATAGTGTTACCAAAATGCCAGGGGTTTGGTCTAGGTCCCATTGCTCCCTGCACAGAAAGCCAATCACTGAGACAACGACTATTGTCAGGGAAGTAATCATTCCATCTCTCTGACTGACTAAAATTGGGGGTTTATATAGTGGGAAAGGAATATAACTACATGTGGGTAAACAGGAATTAGGGAGAGGTAAGGAAATCATGAAGGATGAGGGACCTGGCTTCTCATTGTCTAGATATGGTGACCTGGTTTCGGTTTCTTGAAACTATCTGGGAGGCGTGAGGGTTATTTTCCTGAGAAAGGAACTCAGTTAAGACAAATATAAGTTTCAAGCTTTAAAACTGGAAGGGTTAATATCTATGTTTATTTTAAAAGACTGTAAACATCGGTTCTATGGGACAATTGGGCTGATTCCAGTAATATAGCCACTTGGCAAACATAGGAAGGGCTAGTAGAATAAATTAATGGGGAAAGAACGAAAATGTTAGTATGTTTGGCTGAGTTACTAAAGAAATGACCCATATTTAAAGCACTTTTGGAAAGTTTCCAATTTATCATTTTAAAGCTTACAGTAAAATATTTGACACTATAGTATAGGTACATACTTCTTTCATTCACATTTTTCAGTTGTTCCTCTATTTGGTGATCACATGATTCACACTTCAGATCGTTTCAGAACTAGCAGCATGATATTTTCTCAGCTCTTAAATTGACTGAAATGCTTCAGATGTTTCATGAGATTAATCTGATTTTAACAAAAGGAACAAAAAAGATTGCAAAACATGGAGAAAAAGGGGAATTTCCTTTAAAGCCTTTTTGATGGAAAAATGAAATTATGATACATATGGTTTCATTTAATGTACAGCTGCCCCTCAGACTCAAAAGGGTTGAAAAGGAATTGAAAAGTATTTTTTTCATTATTTCGATAAGATTTGCAATCACTTCTATCCAAAATGGAAAGCAACAGCAGAAACTGCATTCATTCAACAGATGCGGCATTCATAGTCAAGTCGAGGAGGAACCATGGGCATGGTCTGACCAACCTAGAAAAAAATGAGAACATTGTAATGACTTTGCATTTAGAATAAAACCTAAACTTCTTACTGTGGCCTCTAAAGCCATTAGCAGAGTAGCCTTTGCCTGCCTCTCTATGCAAATTAAAACCACACAATTAATTTGTGTAGGGAGCAAACAAATTTTGTTAGAATGTCTATAATCAAAAAGATGAAAGATAACAAGTGTTGGTGAAGGTGTGGAGAAAAGGGAACCCTTGTACACTATTTGATATGAATGTAAATTCGTAGTACACCCATTTTGGAAATCAGTATGGAGGTTCCTTAAGAAACTAAAAATAGAATTACTACAGGATGCAGCAATCTCACTTCTGGGTATATATCCAAAGGAACTGAAATCAGCATGTTGAAGAGATGTCTGCACTCCCATGTTCACTGCACCATTATTCATAATAGCTAAGATGCGGCATCAAAGTGTCCATCAACCAATGAATGAATTTAAAAATGTGGTATAAATACACAACAGAATACTATTCCGCTTTAAAAAAGAATTAAATTCAGGCTGGGCATGGTGGCTCACGCCTGTAATCCCAGCACTTTGGGAGGCCAACGTGGGTGGATCACCTGAGGTCAGGAGTTTGAGACCAGCCTGGCCAACATGGCCATCTCTATTAAAAATACAAAAAAAAAAAAAAAAAAAATTAGCTAGGCGTGGTGGCACGCGCCTGTAATACCAGCTACTCAGGAGGCTGAGGCAGGAGAATCGCTTGAACCCGGGAGGCGAGGTTGCAGTGAGCCAAGATCGTGCCACTGCACTCCAGCTTGGGCGACAGAGCAAGACTCTGTCCCCCCCCAAAAAAAAAGAAGTAGACAAGTAGAGAGTAGAATGGTGGTTACCACCAGAGGCTGGGTAGGGCAGTGGATGGGGAAAGGGGTAATATTAGTCAAAGGGTACAAAGTTTCAGTTAGACAGGAGGAATAAGTTCTGGTGATCTATTGCACAGCAATGTGACTACAATTAACAATAACCTTTTGTATCTTCCTAAATTGCTAAAAGTGGATTTTAAATGTTCTCACCAAAAGAAGTATGTATATCATTTGATAGATATGTTAATAGCCTGATTTGCTCATTCCACAAAGGTTGCATGTTTCAAAACATCACATTGTATGCCATAAGTATATACTATCAACCATTAAAAATAAAAATAACATTTAAAAATGAGGTAGCTGCCTTCCAGCAACTGTATCTGTAGGGGGTATAAATAATCCCAATGCATTTTAATAACTAGCACAATGATATTCTGTTCCAATGTGCTTTAGGACCACAAAGGGAGGGAACAAGTGAGGTTACACCTTCAGAAGCAGATGAGCCGCTTTCAACAATGATAAAGAATTACTCAAGTGATGACAGCAAGAGTATTCTAACCTTAGGGAACATCATGAACATCCCTTACACCTAAGAGGAGATGAAACTGCAAAAAGATGTTTGAAAGGGGTCGCAGCAACGAATGCTTCTAATGGTGAATCTCTACGTTAGCTGCATACTAGAATCTCCTTGGGAAAGTCAAAAAATCCCCAAGCCCAGACCTCACGCCAGACCAATTAAATCTGAATCTATAGGGGTGGAACCCCATAGACCTAAGTATTTAAACAAACAAACAAACAAAACTCAGATAATTCCAAAGTGCAGCCGAGGTTGAGAATTGCTGTTTTAAAGCAGGTGCAAAAAATTAAACGTGGACTTTGATAGGGGGACGGTGGTAGGCATGGATGAACTGAAAAGCCCTTCAGAATAGAGCGGTGACTGCGAGAGCAAGGACAAAAACTGTATGAGAGCCCGTGGCAGGAGATTTAAGGGCCGTTCTTGTGTGGGACTGACAGGATTTGGGGGACGGTGACGCCCTCAGCATACACCCGACTCTATTAAAGTTGAGTTATTCTGCCAGCGGCCCTGTCCCTACCCGCAATCATATTTTCTAGCACCTTTTCCCACAGTTTGAAAAAAAAAAAAAAAAAGGGCGAAAACGTTCTCCCACGTAACGCGCCGTGGACGTGTATGGGAGGAGCAAAGGCCTGAGAATCACAAGCGCGCGGCCGCTACCATTTCTTCGCGATTCCAGAACCAGAATTCACGAACATTTAGAGGAGGCCTCCCTCGGCTGTGTTTGTGCCCCACTTACGGAGCGATGGTGGATTTCTCTGGGCAAATTGTCGCCTTTACAACGCCAGGGGGCGGAGGCGGGAGGGAGAGCGGCAAGGGTAAGGGCGGGGCAACTGCTGACGTTCCCGCTGACGACTCCGACTCAGCCCTCACCCTGGTTTCCGGCGGCGCGCGGCTCCCTTTTCCGCTCTCCCGCGCGCGCACAGGTACCGCCTCACTCCCACGCGCCCCCCAGCGCTGCCGCGCTAGACAGCTGAGAGAACAGACACAGACTTGTCGGAAGGTCCTCTGCAGGTCCCCCTTCCGCTCTGCCGATCGACTTCCGCCTCGGGCAGTCAACATGTACGTTGCGGCTGTCTGGCGAAGCTGCTTCTGAGCGTTTGCGGAGGCGCAGCTTCCCCTCTGCGGGGCCGCCCTGCTTCCCCCCGATCCCCGCCTCCCCCCGCCCCTCGCTCCCGTCCCTGGGGTCGGCGGACTTCTCGCTACATGGGGGCGGGCTTCCGCGGTCGGCGCACGGCTTCCTGTTCTGAGGCGGCCCGGCGGTAGGCGGTGGCGACTCTGCCCGCTCCCGTTTCGGCGCGGTGACCGAGCGCCCGGGAGGCTCGAGGACCGCATCGTGTGCCGTTGCGCCAAGCCCGGTCCTGCGCCGCCATGGCCCCAGTGCAGCTGGAGAACCACCAGCTGGTCCCGCCCGGAGGCGGCGGCGGGGGCAGCGGCGGACCCCCGTCAGCCCCAGCCCCTCCTCCCCCGGGAGCCGCCGTGGCGGCGGCCGCTGCAGCTGCGGCTAGCCCGGGCTACCGGCTGAGCACCCTCATTGAATTTCTGCTGCACCGGGCCTACTCGGAGCTTATGGTGTTGACGGACCTGTAAGTGCCCCGAAACCCCTGCCTGTTCCCCAGCCCCCCCTTCCCGCCCAACCGGCTGAGACGTTTGCACCTCCCTCTCCCCGAGAGGCTGCTGTGTTCTCCGCTGGACTGCTTAGTCTAGAATTTTTGAACTCCTGGGGTTCAGCGGAGGTGGAGAAGCAGCTTTGTATCTGGGGTCTTCCTGGCAACGATGCAACCGAGACTTGTTAATTTTGCGTGTTGTTACACTTCCACTGAAAATTGTATGAAATTTTTGTCCGAGTTCCCAACAGAACTCTCTTGATTTCTTGGCTGGAATACATAATATTCGAGCTTTCAGAAAAAACTCCATAGACGGGAAATTTGTATTACAGCCTCTTGACGATACGTTTTAAATGTAAGCTGTTATTGCTTCTAAGTTAATAGAGGAGCTACATGCGTTGTGTATAAAATACAAATTTGAATTCAAAGTACTTTTTTCTGGAACTTTTGAGTGTTTGAGGTCTTAATGAAGTTAGTGTGAGTAAAATTTTTTTTGTATGTAGTCTGTTATTTCTTGGAGTATGAAGGGGGTTTATAAATCACCTAGTTACCCATGAAATGCCTTGGGGCATGATTAAGTTGTTAATCCCTTCAGAATAGGATCAGAATATACTAATGAATTTCAGTGTGTGAAGAAAAGGCACCGTAACATTTTGGGACTCAGTTGTACATCTTATAACCCAGGTTCAGAAAAAGTTAATCAGAATTTTATTTTTTATCTATTGCAAGACTTCAGATCAGGGTTATCAGTTGAGATACATTAGTATGCAGATATTAGGCTGTAAAGCGTCACAGTAATTCGTTTTTAGAGATTGATAACAGATACTTGTTTGCAGATGGCTGAAAGAATAGGCTCCACTTACTCCTGTAAAACGTCATTCTCAGTTTTGATGTACTGTACTTTTTTGAATGGGACAGAAAAAAGTAGAGTTAAAGAAGCCTGCCCATGGCTAATGAGAAATTTAAATAGCTGTCAGGATTAGGGACTATTGTAATGACATACCTCTCTGCACCATTTATTGTTGGATTTCATAAAAATCCAAGAATATCCATGAGAAAGTTTAACGTATGTGAAGGTCGCTATCCTATATAGAGCTATGGAAAAAAAATGTTGAAAACTGATGCTATCGGTGGTGTAGTTTGCTTTTCCATAGGGGATTTGTAGAAATTCCTTGAATTGTGGTTTTTTGTCTTTTTACTATTTTAGGAGTTGGTGTATGAAGAGAGGAACATCTGTTTTATTGCTGTAGAATAAGTATGTAGTTATAGTCCCACACCCTTTATATGATGATTCCCATATTTGTATCTCCAGCACAGACCTCTCTGATGAACTCCAGACTCTATATCCAGATGCCTACATTTCAGTATCTTGATAGGCGTTTCAACATAGCAACTCCAGGACCAAACTCCTGATTCCACTGTCCTCCCTCCTGCAAAACCTTCTTTGCTATCTCACTAAATAGTATCTCCATTCTTCCTGTTGTTGCTCAGGCCAAAAATTTTGGAGTAACTCCTAGCTCCTCTTTCTTCACATCCTACATACATCAGCAAGTCCTGTTATCTTTGTCTTCAGAGTCTGACCATTTCTCAACACTTCCACCAAGTGTTGGTCCAAGCCACCTAATCCTTCACCTGTGTACTGCAGTAGTTAGCTCACTGGTATCTCTGTAGTTCCCTTGCCCCTTCTATAGTTTCTTCTCCACAAAATAGCCAGAATGATTCTTTTAAAATTTCTCTACTCAGAACCCTTCGATGGTTCTCCATCTCACTGAGATTAAAAAGTTTTGATAATTGCCAGGTGTGGTGGCTCATACCTGTAATCCCAGCACTTTGGGAGGCTGAGGCGGTATCACTTGAGCCCAGGAGTTCGAGACTCCTGTCTCTACCAAAAATAAAAAATTAGCTGGGTGTGGTGGCCCAAGTCTGTAGTTCTAGCTACTTGGGAGGCGGAGGTGGGAGGATTGCTTGGGCCCAGGAGGTTCGCTTGAGCCCAGGAGGTTGAGGCTGCAGTGAGCATGATCGCACCACTGCACTCCAGCCTGGGTGACAGTGAGATCCTTTCTCAAAAAAAAAAAAAAAAAAAAAAGTGTTGATAATCACCTGTATAGTGATCATAAAATTTATGGTCCAAACCGGGACACTTTTGAGCATAGTGGGGCTGATGATAATAATGTCAGAACAAGAGGCATAAACCAGGACTGTCTTGGGCAAACCAGAAAACCAGAACATGTGGTCATCTTACCTTTAAGGCCTTACATGATGTGCCTTCTCTTTTCCTTACCTCTTTTTTTTTTTTTTTTTGTTTCCAACCTCTTTACCACTTTTGGTTTGTCCCTTACCTCTTTAACTGCATGTCCTGAAACTCTCCTCTTTGCTTATCCTGTTCTGACCACATTACCCTTCCTGATGTTTCTTTTTTGAGACAGGGTCTTGCTCTGTTGCCCAGGCTGGAGTGCAGTGGCACAGTCATGCTCACTGCAGCCTCTTGACCTGGGCTCAACTGCTCCTCTTGCCTCAGCCTCCCAAATAGCTGGAACTACAGGCATGTGCCACCACGCCCAGCTAATTTTTTTATTTTTGATAGAGACAAGAGTCTCACTATGTTGCCCAGGCTGATCTTGAACTCTGGGCTTTAAGCAATCCTCCCATCTCTGCCTCCCAGACTTTTTTTTTTTGAGACAGAGTCTCACTGTTGCCCAGGCTGGAGTGCAGTGGTGTGATCTCGGCTTGCTGCAGCCTCCGCCTCCCGGGTTCCAGTGATTCTTGTGCCTCAGCCTCCTGAGTAGCTGCGATTGCAGGCATGCCCCACCACACCTGGTTAATTTTTGTATTTTTAGTAGAGATGGGATTTCACCATGTTGACCAGTCTGGTCTCAAACTCCCAACTTCAGGTAATCTAATCTCCTTGGCCTCCCAAAATGCTGGGATTACAGGTGTGAGCCATCCCGCCCAGCCTCCAAACCTTCTTGATGTTTCTTGTTAGTGCCTAGCACGGTGCCATCTTCAAGCCCTTGCTTTTTCCCTAGAAATCTGTGTGGATTGCTTTCTCATTAGTCCTTTAGGTCCTTGTTTACATACAATTTATCAGAAAGATTTTCTCTGACCACCTATAAAATAGTACTCTGCCCCTTCACTCTATCCTTCTTACTTGCTGCTCTATTTTTCTTTACAGCACTTATTGCCACCTGACATTATTAGTTTGTTGTTCGTTCCCACCCCATAAGGACAGAGATTTTGATTTGTTTATGACTTTCCCTGGGGCCTAGAACAATGCCTGGCACACAGGACTTAACTAAGTATTTATTGATTTAATACATGAATGTTTAGAATTGTCATAAATCAATATATGGTTTGATAGAAGAAATAACTAGTGTTTGATAAATCAGTAGGGTGACTAGTTTGCAAGAATCTGTTGTACACTTCAAAATAGCTAGAAGAGAATAATTCAGATGTTTCCAGCATAAAGAAAAATATTTAAGGTGATAGATATCACAAGTACACTGATTTGATCTTTACAAATTGTATAAATGTATGAAATTATATGTACTGTGAAACCATACGTCTTTAATGCATCAATAAAAATATTGTTCAAAAAGAATTGTAAATCATGGGAAATTTAATAGGAAAAGTTATTTTTGCTCTTGATACACAGGTATACTAAAAAACTTTTTTCACTTTTGATTGTGGTAATTATTAATAAAATTAGTTTGGAAACTTACCATGGAAGTTCCTAAATAGTATATTTTCCCTAAAAACTGTCAGGATTAATATGTTAATGTAGAGCCCCTGTTCTAGCTATACTTTATGAGTCTTTAGGGAAACAGTTACTCATTTCAGTAACAAGTGATGCTTGTGTGTGAACTATCGAAGGTAAAAAGGACAACCTTGGCAACTTAGGTGGTTTTGTTTTGGTCTCAGATTTCTGGGTTTTTCTGCTTGTCCACCTCCCTTCCCCCTCAACATACACGCTCTCATCCTAGAGTTTACTCTCTGCCTTGACTTTTTAGAGACCTAGGTTCTACTCTTTATTATTTTTTGAGATAGGGTCTTGCTCTGTCACCCAGGCTGGAATGCAGTGGCACAATCATGGCTCACTGCAGCCTGAACTTCAGGGCTCAGGTGATTCTCCCACTTCAGCCTTCCAAGTAGCTGGACTACTTGCCACCACACTTGGCTAATATGTATTATTTGTAGAGATGGGGTTGCCGTGTTGCTTAGGCTGGTCCCGAACTCCCGAACTCAAGTGATCTGCAGCCCAACCCCCGCCCCCCGCCAAGCCTCCCAAAGCGCTGGGATTACAGGTATGAGCCATGTACCTGCCCCCCCCCCCTTTTTTTTTTTAACTTCTTTTAATTAAAATCAGAAAATGCCAGGATCTCAGTCATGGCATCTTGTCTTATTGTGCTTTGGTGTAAATAAATTTCTATGCCTTACCTCCCAACATTTGCATTTTAGAGCTTTTACCCTATGTGGTAACTTTCTTATCCATAAAAGAATTTCAAACAGATTAGGAGGAATAGGGGAAAGGGGAGGCAGGCAGCAAAGCCTGTCTTTTGTCCCTGAACTGATGCTGCCTCTGACATGAGATGGTCCTTTTAGGGTCTCTGAGGCAGGTAGGAGGAGTGGAAACAATGATTGCTGTTCTTTCTACCCCCGAGGCTCTACTCCCCTTCTCCCCTTATAGATACCCATCGTTCTCATTCTCCCCCTCCCTTGAGGTGAAGACAGGGGAAGGGCTGTGGATTCTCAAGGAGTGTTCTCAGGAGGTTTGGCATGTAGAGGAACTTGCCAGTAGCTGCCTTTATTTGCAGTCTTCTAACAGGACCTTAATTTCTGCTTCATCCCTCTGGTCTTCATCCCACCTAGCTCTCTTTATCATTCTGACCATAACTTTTAACTTCCATCTCACTGTCTACCCTAAGAATAGCAGGTAACTATAAGCCAGAGCTCATTTTAATATTTTCTCCTCCTTGTACTTTGAACCTCTGGAAGTAGTTTTAGTTTTTCTGTTCCTGTGGCACATGGGTGGGAGACAATCTAAATGGCTGGGTGTGTATACTTCAAGAACTGATTAGCTATGAAAGAGGCATGAGAGTTGTTTAGGCCGTTGAATCTTGGACTGTGGGATAGAGGTTAACAGAATGTGGCAATTCAGGAGGCATTAAGGATCTTTCTAGACATCAGTGGATGTGAATGTTAAATGGTATAACTTCTCTGGGAAGAAGCTGACATTGGTTGCTCGCTATCAATATTGGAGGACTAGCAAAAAGAAATTTAAAACTCCTATTGGAGCTGTTTAAAAGCAATAAAACATTTTTCATCTAACCACCATGCAACATAATTACTGTAAAACCCTTGACATACACTGGCCCTTTTGTATGCTTAGCTTCCAGTTTTGTCTACCATAAGACAACATGGAGGGATTATTGCTTGGAAACAGGTATCCATTGGATACAGGGAGGCTGGCAACAAAGTAGTAAGTTCTGCATCTGTGACCATTTTGGTTTTAAAATAATCTTTTCTCTGTTACCCTATGATATAGTGTGCTAATGTGGGACTTGGGCTTTTTAAATGTTTGAGGTTCATGCAATACGTTTTGAAGTATTTTGAATGGAGAGAAATGTTCTTTGGTTGGTTTTTGCCTTACAACCATGCTGCTGGAAACTCATAAATCTAAAAAAGCGTAGGTAGCCACATGATCCTGTAGTAGCTGTTTACCCAGTTTTTCTGAAACATTAATGTATTTAATAGAGTCAAAGTAAAGACTATTATCACATTAGAATGAAGGTATACATGTATTTAATCAATTTGTTTTTTGTTTTTTGTTGTTTTTTTTGTCTTAGACTGCCAAGGAAATCTGATGTGGAAAGGTGAGTATGAAAACAAACAAACGAACAAACAAACAAACCCTTAAAGTCTCTTTATTGATCAATCTATGAGTGTTGGTGTGTGGGTATGGGTGGTGTAGGGCTGTGGATTGGAAACCTAGGCCCAAAGAGTCTAGAATGATTTTTCACACCATGGGTTTAGGGAGTCCTGGGAAATGTAATTTCCTAACCCTTAACAATAGTTGGTGTGAGACCAGTTCTACATCTTCTATTCTACAAACCTTTATTGAGTGACTGACCTGGTCAAGTCCCTAAGGGTGATATTAAGATGTAGAAGGTATAGTCTGTAAAGGAAGACGCCGAGGAGCAGCAGACTGGCTTTAGAAAGTTGACTGCCACAGGCATGGTGGCATGCGCCTGTAGTCCCAGCTACTCAGGAGGTTGAGGCAGAAGAATTGTTTGAACCCAGGAGGCAGAGGTTGCAGTGAGCGGAGGTCAGGCCACTGCACTCTAGCCTGGGCGACAGAGCGAAACTTTGTCTCAAAAAAAAAAAAAAAAAAGTTGGCTGCTAATTTATCACTTGCAACAATGATGCTATTAAGTATCTTTAGAGAATTGACATTTGCCTGCTGCTCCTACTGTTACATAGTTAACATTTTGGTTCAGTTGGAGCTTGGAGCTTAAGATTTAACTTAAGGCTAAAATGTTTCCAGAGGCCAAAGGAACAAGCTAAACTAAAGTTTCAAAAAAATCATTTGATGGAGATTTAAATTGTAACTACAGTATACGGTACTTGACCATATCTTTGGCACTACTTATGCTCCTTGGTTGATTTTTTTTTTTTTTTAAATACCAAATCACTTGGCAACTTTTTAGCATTTCTTAGTTGCAACACTCCATTGCCAACCCCAGCTTAACTTTTTGATCGACTTAGAGATCAAAAAGGTAGAAGGAAAAGAGACAATTAAGGAAACCTGTGTTATGGTTTGGCTGGTCAGTATTAAAGGGGGAAAACATTAAGTCAAGGATTTGTTCTGTCTCCTGTGGGGTATGAAGGGAAACTGGGCCTTTGGAAAACTCATGTTCCCTATCACTTGGGACGACATGGTGTCAGAAAACCATGTTACTGTAGTTTACAAGGGGGACATCTCCATTCTAGTAGAGGACTGCATTTGGGAAACTGAATTAATAATAGACAAGTGTGTTTGCTCTGTGAGAGGAGCAGAAACATTGCATCCTCTATAAGCCATTGCTGAGTTAGAGTGAAGGTACTGAGGTTCCCAGCCCTGAGATCTGCTGGATCTTAATGTGTGTTTAACATTTCTGCTGTGTCTCAGTCTTGTCTCATGATCCTTCATAGACACTGGCAAAGAGTTATAATTATGCCCTTGATTCTTCTCTTTATAGTACCACTAATCATTGCTGGCCTATCTTTAAGAGAGCCTTTTAGGGTGCTTGTGGGCTATGTGTGCTCTCAGTAGGAGCTAGCCTCTAGCCTTCAGTCAGGATTGTACTTCAGCAAGAACTTTTACTTTGGTGCATTGTGTTATGGTGGTGGTATTGGCAAGATGCAGAGATGTGGATTGGATCTGTAGGTCATTGAACAGCTGTACTAAGATTAATAGGTCAGAGCCTACTTGGAGGGAGGTTGGTGTCCTGCTGGGTCCTGTCATCAGTCCTGGCTTGTTGAATATTTTTTTCAGTGTCTTAGACCATGAAAGATATGATTATCAGTTTTATAGCTGCTATGAAGTTGAGAGATGTAGCTAACACGTTGATTGACATTAGTAAAGCTTTTGGGGCTTTAGGATGAGATAAAAGTACTAATGAGTATTGGGGGAAAAGGAATAATAGTGAGTATAGGATAAAACTAGATATGGACAGACCTTTTATTTTTAGTACTCAAAGTAATTTCTTTAGCTTTGCTTGGATATTTTTTAATGTATCCAAGTTTGTCACTGAAATTAGTTTGGTAAAGAGTTACATAGTTAAGTTCTTTAATTATTCAATTTTTTTTTTTTTTTTGAGATGGAGTCTCGCTCTGTCGCCCAGGCTAGAGGGCAGTGGCCAGATCTCAGCTCAGCTCACTGCAAGCTCTGCCTCCCGGGTTTACGCCATTCTCCTGCCTCAGCCTCCCGAGTAGCTGGGACTGCAGGCGCCCGCCACCTTGCCCGGCTAGTTTTTTTGTAGTTTTTAGTAGAGACGGGGTTTCACCATGTTAGCCAGGATGGTCTCGATCTCCTGACCTCGTGATCCGCCTGTCTCGGCCTCCCAAAGTGCTGGGATTACAGGTTTGAGCCACCGCGCCCGGCCTGATTATTCAATCTTTCATGCTGGTGCAGGATGGGAAATGGTGCCCTTTTGTAGAATGAATACAGTTTCAGGCTTTGGTAATTATCAGTTTCAATTCCTTTCACTTACCAAAAGGGTTACTAATTACTTACTAATTAAATTACTCCTAATTTCAGTTATGAGTTGATAATTCATAACTCTTCATTTAATCCCTTCTGTGAACCAGTTTACTTCTACTGCCATATACTGAATTTAGTATATTTTTGTAAACAACTTTTATTACAATATAAAATCAATTTAAAAATGTGACTTACTGCTAAAACATTCTATTTGGTGTATTGCTCTGAGGTGAAAAAGCATATGCAGATAGTATACAAAATGTGACAATAGTTCATATTTAGATAAATACTTTAGGTGGCTCATTTTGTAGTGGTTTTAAGCAAAGGCTGATTTATTTATATATTTATTTATTTTTTGCTCAGCTGAAATAAATTGTGAAATACTTTTTCTAATATGTTGGTTCTTTAAGAGTTGTTTTATTTTATAGGAAAATAGAAATAGTGCAGTTTGCTAGCCGGACACGCCAACTCTTCGTTCGATTATTAGCTTTAGTGAAATGGGCTAATAATGCTGGCAAAGTGGAAAAATGTGCGGTGAGTTAAACTTTTTATTTTACTTTGTATAAAATAAGTTTTCGGATGTTATGATAGACATTTTAACCTTAACTATCCTTGCCGATTTGAGTGACGTGAATAATCATATTTCTGAATGATAATGTATATTTCTGCAGAAACTTAGTATTTGTTTATGGACACCTGATCAGAAAGAAGAGGAGGTAGCTGGAGACATCATTACATGAGGAGACTTTAAATATGAGACTGGGGAAAAAGGGGGAAAATTGTTAGTTTATATTTGTACGATTCCTTAGAATTTGCAAGGTTCTCCCTTACATTTTGCTTATTAATTCTTGACAATCCTGTGAGAATGGCAGAGTTGGTAATTTTTTTTTCCACTTTTACAGATGATGAAACGATAAGGTTCCTAGAAGTTATATGGCTTCTTCAAGGTCACAGAGGCTGATAACAACATTTTTCTGTTTATCTACTGATTCTCCAAACCTCTAATAAGCACAGGGTATAGGGGACAGAGGATGGAATCTTCAATAAGGAATAGCCCCTGCCTTCGAGAACCTCATGGTCTTTTGACTATTGAATCACTCTTTGGAATGCAAAGTGACATGCAGTGCAGTGTACCAAAGATGCTAAAATCTACCAGAAATAAAGTTTTATGCTATGTTCAAGAAGCGTTAAGGAATAAAAACTTGAGTTTTTTTTTCAGATTGTTCACTGTTGGCATATAGAAATACTACTGATATTTTGTATGTTGATTTTGTATTCTGCAACTTCACTGAATTTATCAGTTCTAATAGATTTTGGTGGGGTCTTTAGGTTTTTCCAAATATAAGATCATATCATCTGCAAACAAGGATAATTTGACTTCTTCCTTTCCAATTTGGATGCCCTTTCTTTCTTTCTTTTGTCTGATTGCTCTAGCTAGGAGTTCCAGTACTGTGTTGAATAATAGTGGTGAAAATGGGCATCCTTGTCGTGTTCCAGGTCTGAGAGGAAGGGCTTTCAGTTTTTCTCCATTCAGCATGATAATTAGCTGTGGGTCTGTCAAATATGACTTTTATTATGTTGAGGTATGTTCCTTCTATACCCAGTTTTTTGAGGGTTTTTATCATGAAGGGATGTTGAATGCTATTACATGTGTTTTCAGCATCAGTTGAAATGATCACATGGTTTTTATTTTTCATTCTATAGATATGATATATCACATTGATTGATTTGTATATTTTGAACCATCCTTGCATCCCAGGGATAAATCCCACTTGGTCATGACGAACGATCTTTTTAATGTTTTGTTGAATTTGGTTTGCTAGTATTTTGTTGAGAGGATTTTTGTATCAGCATTCATCAGATATATTGGTCTGTAATTTTCTTTTTTTGATTTGTCTTTGTCTGGTTTTGGTATTAGGGTAATACTGGCCTTGTAGAATGAGTTTGGAAGTTTTCCCTCTTCCACTATTTTTTGGAATAGTTTAAGTAGGATTGTTATTAGTTCGTCTTTAAATGTTTGGTAGAATTCAGTAGTGAAGCCATAAGGTCCTGGGCTTTTCTTTGCTGGGAGACAAATTATAATTAATATAATGAATTATAGCTTCAATCTTGTTACTTGTTATTAGTGTGTTTGGGTTTTGAATTTCTTCATGGTTCAATCTTCACAGGTTGTATGTGTCTAGGAATTTATCTATTTCCTCTAGATTTTCCAATTTATTGGCATGTAGTTGCTTACAGTAGCCACTAATGATCCTTTGAATTTCTGTGGTATTAGTTGTAATGTTTCCTTTTCATCCCTGATTTTATTCATTTGGGTCTTCTCTCTTTTTTTCTTTGTGAGTCTGGTTAAAGGTTTGTCAATTTTGTTCATTGTTTCAAAAAATCAACTTCTTGTTTCATTGATCTTTTGCATTGTTTTCTTCATTTCAAATTCATTTATTTCTGCCCTGATCTTTAGGTTTCGGGTTTCTCTTGCTTTTATAGTCTTTAAGATGCATCCTTAGGTTATTTATTTGAAGTTTTTCTTCTTTTCTGATGTAGGCACTTATAACTATAACTTTCTTTCTTAGTGCTGCATCCCATAGGTTTTGGTGTGTTGTGTTTCCATTATCATTTATTACAAGAAATTTGTAAATTTTCTTCTTAATTTGTTCATTGACCCACTGTTCATTTGGGAGCATATTGTTTCCGTGTGTTTGTATAGTTTCCAAAATTCCTCTTAATGTTTTCTAGTTTTATTCCATTGTGGTCAGAGAAGATGCTTGATATTATTTCAGTTTTTCTAAATGTTTTAAGATTTGCTTTGTGGCCTAACATATGGTCTATCCTTGAGAATGATCTATATGCTGAGGAGAAGAATGTGTATCCTGCAGCCTTTGGATAAAATGTTCTGTAAATATCTATTAGGTTTATTTGTTCCATAGTGCAGATTAAGTTCCATGTTTCTCTGTTGAGTTTCTGTCTGGGAGATCCGTCCAGTGCTGAAAGTGGGGTGTTGAAGTCTGCAGCTATTATTGTATTGACATCTTGCTCTTTAATAATATTAGTATTTGGTTTATGTATCTGGGTGCTCCAGTGTTGGATACATATATGTTTACAATCATATCCTTTTTCTGAATTGACTCCTTTATCATTAATGACCTCGTTTGTCTCTTTTCATAGTTTTTGTCTTGAAATCTATTTTGTCTAAGTATAGCTACTCCTACTCCTTTTTGGTTTCCATTGACATATAAATCTTTTTCCATCCCTTTATTTTCAGTCTGTGTATGTGTGTCTTTATAGGTGAAGTATGTTTCTTATAGGCAACAGATCATTGAGTCTTGTTTTTTTAAATCCATTCAGCCACTCTGTGCCTTTTTATTAGAGAGTTTAGTTCATTTACATTTAGTGTTATTATTGATAAGTAGAGATTTACCCTTGCCGTTTTGTTGTTTTCTAGTTGTTTTGTGGTCTTCTCTTCCTTTTTCCCTTCCTTCTTATCTTCCTTTTAGTGAAGGTGATTTTCTCTGGTGACATGATGTAATTTCTTGTTTTTTATTTTTTATATCCGTTGTATTTTATTTTATTTTTTTTCTGAGACGGAGTCTTGCTTTGTTGCCCAGGTTGGAGTGCAGTGGCGCAATCTTGGCCCACTGTAACCTCTGACTCCCAGATTCAAGCGGTTCTACTGCCTCAGCCTCCTGAGTAGCTGGGATTACAGGCGCATGCCACCACGCCTGGTTAATTTTTATATTTTTAGTAGAGACGGGGTTTTGCCTCATTGGCCAGGCTGGTCTTGAACTCCGGACCTCAGGTGATCCACCTGCCTCGGTTTCCCAAAGTGCTGGGATTACAGGCGTGAGCCACTGCACCTGGCGCATTGTGTGTTTTTTGATTTGAGGTTACTGTGAGGCTTGCAAATACTGTCTTATAACCCATTATTTTAAACTGATGACAACTTGACACTGATTGCATAAACAGACACGCAAAAAGAAAACTAATGAAAACTCTGCAATTTAACTTTATCTCCCTCCTTTTTAACTTTTTTGTTTCTCTTTAGTTCTTATTGTCTTGAAAAGTTCTGTATCTTCAAAAGTTGTTGTAGTTATGATTTCCTGTTGGTTTATCATTTAGTCTTTCTATTTAAGATAAGAGTAGTTTACATAGTACAATTACAGTGTTATAATATTCTGTATTTTTCTGTGTGCTAACTGTTACCAGTGAGTTTGTACCTTTAGATGATTTCTTCTTGCTTATTAATATACTTTTCTTTCAGATTAAAGAACTCCCTTTAGCTTTTCTTGTAGGACAGGTCTGATGTTGATGAAATCTCTCAGCTTGTTTGTCAGAGAAAGTCTTTATTTCTCCTTCATGTTTGAAGGATATTTCCACCGGATATGCTATCCTCGGGTAAAAGTTTTTTTTCCTTCAGCACTTTAAATATGTCATGCCACTCTCTCCTGGCCTGTAAGATTTCCACTGAAAAGTCTCCTGCCAAACGTATTAGAGAGCTCTGTTGTATGTTATTTGTTTCTTTTCTCTTGCTGCTTTTAGGATCCTTTCTTTATCCTTGACCTTTGGGAGTTTGATTATTAGATGCCTTGAGGTAGTCGTGTGGGTGCTAAATCTGCTTGGTGTTCTATAATCTTCTTGTACTTGAGTGTTGATATCTTTCTCTAGGTTTGGGAAGTTCTCTGTTGTTATCCTTTTCAATAAACTTACTACCCCTATCTCTCTTTTTCTGCCTCCTCTCTAAGGCCAATAATTTTGAGATTTGTCCTTTTGAGGCTATTTTCTAAATTTTGTAGGTGTGCTTCATTCTTTTTTGTTCTTTTGTCTCTTCTGACTGTGTATTTTCAAATAGCCTGTCTTCAAGCTCACTAATTCTTTCTTCTGGTTGATCAACTCTGTTATTAAGAGATTCTGATACATTCTTCAGTATGCCAATTGCATTTTTCAACTCCAGAGTTTCTGCTTGATTTTTAAAGCAATTATTTCAATCTCTGTTAAATTTATCTGATAGAATTCTGAATTCATTCTTTGTGTTATCTTGAATTTCTTTGAGTTTCCTCAAAACAGCTATTTTGAATTTTCTGTCGGAAAGGTCTCATATCTCTGTTTCTCCAGGATTGGTTCCTGGTACCTTCTTTTGTTCATGTGGTGAGGTCCTGTTTTCCTGGATGATCTTGATGCTTTTAGATCTGGGCCTCAAAGAGTTAGGTATTTATTGTAGTCTTTGCAGTCTGGGCTTGTTTATGCCTGTCCTTCTTGAGGAGGCTTTCCAGATATTTGAAGGTACTTAGGCCCCAAGCTCAATAATGCTGTGGTTTTTGCTGACTCATAGAGGTACTGCCTTGATGGTCTTGGATAAGATCTGGAAGATTTCTCTGGATTACCAACCAAAGGCTCTTGTTCTTTTTCCTTAGTTTCTTCCAAACAAAGTCTTGCTCTTTGTGCTGAGCCACCTGGAACTGGGGGTATGGTGATGTAAGCACCCATATGGCCACCACCACTAGGACTGCACCAGCTCAGACCTGAAGTCAGCACAGCACTGGGTCTTGCCCAAGGCCCAGTGTAACCACTACCTGGCTACCACTTACCTTCACTCCAGGCCCTAGGGCTCTATGATCAGTAGGTGGCAAAGCCAGTCAGGTTTGTGTTTTTCAGGGTGGCAAGTTTCCCCAGGCTTTGGGTGAGCCCAGAGATGCTGTCTGGTGGCAGAGATTAGAGTCAAAAACCTTAGTAATTTGCCTGATATTCTTTTCTTACTGTGGCTAAGCTGACATTCAAACCACAATACAATTTCCTTCCTGCTTTTCCCTCCCCTTTCCACAGGCAGAGGAGCCTCCCGCTTTGGCCATCACCGGCCCATGGGAGGGGTTCTGCTAGGCCACCACTGATGTTCGCTTAAAATCGAAGGATTCTTCAGTTAGCTTGTGGTGAATACTGCCAGGCCTGGGACTCATCCTTCAGGGCAGTGGGCTTCCCTCTGGCCCTGGGGAGGTCCAAAAATGCTGTCCAAGAGCCTAGGCCTGGACTTGGGGACCCCAAGAGCCTGCTTATGCTGTACCCCACTTTGGCTGAGCTGGTACCTAAGGTGCAAAACAAAGTCCCCTTTACTTTTCCCCCTGCTTTTCTCAAACAGGAGTCTTTCACCATAGCCACTATAGCTCTGAATGTGCTTGGTCACACCTGAAGTCAACACATCTCAGAACCCAAGGTCCATGGCATACTACCTGGGTATCACTGCTGGTTATTCAGGGCCCAAGGGCTCTTTTATTCAGCGGGTGATGAATCCTGCCAGGACTGGGTCCTTTCCTTTAAGGCAGCAGGTTCCCTGCTGGCCCAGGATGTGTCTTTGTCATCTGTGAGCTAAAGCCTGGAATAGGGGCCTCACTACTCTGCCTGGTGCCCTGTCCTACTGTGGCTGAGCTGGTATCCAAGATGCAAGACGAAGTCCTTTTTACTCTTTGCTCTCTTCCTCAAGCAGAAGAAAGGAGTCTCTTTTATTGTCACAAGCTGCGCTGCCTGGGGTTTGTGGAAGGGTGGTGCAAGCACTCCCTTAGGCCCCCAGCTGGTGTATCCCTAGGTCATGTACCACCTAGTCCTCTGGCTCTGAGCCCAGCCTAGCACTAGGAGTTGCCTAGGAATTGCAGTATTTGTGTCCTAGACTGCCTTTCATGTTTACCTAGGACTCCAGAGTACTTTGGCCCATATTAGCAAGGCTTGCGGAGAAACTCAAGTTCTGACCGCTGCGATGGGCAATTCTCTGGCCAAGGCTGGTTCAAATGCTCCTTCTGGCCAAGTACAACTTTGCTTTCCACTATGACAGGGCAGCACTGAGTTCAGTGTAAAGTCCCCCAATCACTGTTCTCTCCCTCCCTTAAGTGCAGGGCCTCTGCTGGAGTAGCGGGGGAGGGGCAGTGTCAGCGATTCAAGACTGCCTCTCCTGCCCTTCTCAATGCCTCTTTCAGTGATATGAAGTTAAAACCAAGTACTGTGATGGCTTACCTGATTTTTGGTTTTTGTAACAGTGCTTTTCTGCGTGCAGACAGTAAAAATTTCATGTTCCTGGAGAGGGGGTGACTAGTGTTGGCTTGTATTCCACTATCTTGCTCTGACCCTCTCAGCATTTTTGTTTTCTGAATGTAGATACAGATGTGTTTATGTCAGGGATACAGTCCGTCAATGAGAATTAGAGGGATTGTTCATGTTTCAACCTAATGATTATTTAACTAGTTTTATTAGAGATTCTTGATAATGATCTTTAGCCATGCCAGATGTGTTATGAGTATATAGATCCATAGTTTATAGAACTCTGACTAATGGTAAAACAACCTGGATAATGTTTTGCCTAAGAAAAAGAGAAAATATCTCTCATTCTCCTGGAGATTTTTTTCAGTAGCTTTATCGAGCTATCATTTACATACCATACTATTCACCCACTTAAAGTATACAATTCAGTGGTTTTTGTTAATTCACAGATATGTGCAACCTTCATCACAGTCAATTTTAGAACATTTTAATCACCTCAGAAAGAAAACCTGTGCCCTTTAGTTGTCACCCCCAGCTCTCCTCTAGCCCTAAGCAGCCGCTAATCTACTTCGTCTCAATAGATGTGCCTGTTCTGAACATTTCATATAAATGGAATCAAATGTGTTGTGTTGTGATTGGCTTCTTTAACTTAGCATTTTTTTTTTAGTGTAGTATTTTCAAGATTGATTCATGTGGTAGCATGTGTCACTACTTCATTCCTTTTTATGGCTGAATTGCATGGATATACTACATGTTTGTTTATCTGTTCAGTTAATAGGCATTTGGGTTGTTTCCAGTTTTGGATTATTATGACTAATGCTGTTGTAAATAGTCATGTCCAACTGTCTGGATGTATGCTTTTATTTATCTTGAGTGTATACCTAGGAGTGGGATGGCTAGGTCATATGGTAACTCTTTGTTGAACTTTTTGTGGAACTGCCAGACTTTTACAAAGTGGCCACACCATTTTACGTTTTCACCAGCAATGTATGGAAGTTTAGTTTCTCCACATCCATGCCAACACTTGTTGTTACTTGACTTTTTGAGTCTAGCCATCCTAATAGGTATGAAGTGGCATCTCATTAAAGTTTTAATTTGTATTTTCCTAATGACCAGTGATGTTGAACATGTTTTCATGTGCTTATTGGCCATTTGTGTGTCTTGTTTAGAGAAACATTTATTCAGTGTTAAATTCTAAAGGAGATTATTATTAAACATATTCACAGCTGGTGTGTGAATACTTAAAAATAACATGGATTAGTTCTTGTGAACTAAGACTGTCTATGTGAATGGATTCACTAATCAGTTACTCAAAACTCAAGTTTTATCTTTTTTTTTTTTTTTTAAGACATGGAGTCTCACTCTGTCATCCAGGCTGGAGTGCAGTGGTGTAATCACAGCTCACTGCAACCTCGAACTTCTGGGCTCAAGCAGCCCTCCCACCTCAGCCTCCCTGAGTAGCTGAGACCACAGGCACACACTACTGTGCCCATCTAATTTTTAAAAAGTTTTTGTAGAGTTGGGGTCTTACTTGGTTGCCTAGTTTCGAACTCCTGGCTTCAAGCAATCTTCCCGCCTCCACCTCCCAAACTGCTGGGGATTACAGGTGTCAGCCACCACACCCAGCCACGTTTTATCTTGATTAATTATATTTCTAAGTTCAAGAAATGTAGCTGAAGCTAGTGTATTTTGAGTTCAGTGAAGTAGTTTAGATAGTGTTTCATTCATTGTTTATATTTAAGTGGAGCGATAGGGGCTGGATAACTGTGGCATCCCAGTAGGGTTGATGCATGTCTTTCTGCTGGGGAGGTCTTTGGTACTCTTTGAGCTTGACTTTGGTCTGATAAGCATTTTTATAGTGACCTGAGTTAAGGGAGATATGAGATGGCCTAAATCTGAGTAAAAGCCTGTTAAAAATTTGAGAATGTATTAGCAGTGTCATGACTGTTGATAAGAAGTTAATGTTGGTGGCATTGATAGAAATTCATTGTACTAGTCATAGAAGGTAGCATTTTTACTGGACCGTGCTGTATATTGGGTCTAACTAAGAATTAGAAGAAATATTTTTGTTGTTGTTGTTTCACTTCTTCTGATTATTGACCTTTTGGGCAAGTGTCTTAACCTAAGCCTCAATTTTCTCATCTCTAAGCTCATAGTAATTATCTGATTGTACTTCCTAGAGTTGCAAAAATCAAATAAAGTGTTTGAAAACACTAAGAAATTGTAGAGCACTGTGTTTTTGTGATGTTGGTATTAATTCTGGGTACTATGTTTTAAGTTGGCCACTGACAGCCTGTTCGAAGGACATGAGAGAGAAAACTTTAAGTATTGTTCTAGAATAGAACTAGAAGATGGCCGGGTGCAGTGACTCACACCTGTAATACCAGCACTTTGGGAGGCTGAGGCGGGTGGATCACCTGAGGTCAGGAGTTCAAGACCAGCCTGGCCAGCATGGTGAAACCCCGTCTTTACTAAAAATACAAAAATTAGCTGGGGGTGGTGGTTCACCCCTGTAATCCCACCTACTGAGGAGGCTGAGCCAGGAGAATTGCTTGAACCCGGGAGGCGGAGGTCACAGTGAGCAGAGATTGTGCCACTGCACTCCAGCCTGGGGGACAGAGCGAGACTCTGTCTCCAAAACAAAACAACAACAACAACAACAACAAACAAACCATGAACTAGAAGATAAACGTTTTAGTGAGGTATTTTTTAGCTCTGTGATGAGCTCTACTAGTTTAGGTATCCTCATGAAATGCATTGGGTAGAAAACTGATGGAAAGGATTTCTGTATTGGGCATGAAGTTGACCTGTATCTCATAATGGGTGTTTTGGAGTGTTTTCTATGTTCTTTCTAGGCACTGTTCTAAAGGTTTTTTATGTGTTAACTCTTTTTTTTTCAGTTGATATATCATAGTTGTACATATTTTGGGGGTACATGTGATATTTTGATACATGTACATAGTGATCAAGGCAGGATAATTGGGATATTCATTACCTCAGACATTCTTCTTTGTGTTGGGAATGTTACAGTTCTTGTTGTTTTGAATATATAATAAATTACTGTTAATTATCATTTCCCTACTCTACTATCAAATACTAGAACTTATTCCTTTTAACTGTATTTTTGTACCAACTTTTCTTCATACCTCCTCCCCCGTTCCCAGCTTATCCTAACCAGCATTCTACTCTCTACTTCCATGATATCCACTTTTTTAACTCTCACGTATGAGACAGAATGTGCAATATTTGTCTTTCTGTGCCTGGCTTATTTCATTTAACATAGTGACCTTCACTTCACAGTGAACACACTGCCATGCTGTTGCAAATGGCAGGCTTTCATTCTTTTTTATGGCTGAATGGTATTCCATTGTGTATATGTACTGTATTTTCTGTATTCATCTGTTTATGCACCCTTGGGTTGATTCTGTATCTTGGCTATTGTGAATAGTGCTGCAGTAAACCTGGGAGTGCAGGTGTCTTTTTGGTATGCTGATTTCCTTTCTCTTGGATATATACTCAGCAGTGGAATTGCTGGATCTTATGGTAATTCTATTTTTAGTGTTTTGTAGTTGTTGTTTGTTTGTTTTTTGAGACAGGGTCTCATTCTGTCACCCAAACTGGAGTGCAGTGGCACAGTCATGGCTCTTTGCAGCATCAACCTCCTGGGCTCAAGTGATCCTCCCTAGTAGCTGTGACCACAGGCATACACCTCTATGCCAGGCTAATTTGTTTGTTTTTTAATTTTTTGTAGAGACAGGGTCTCCCTATGTTGTCCAGGTTGGTCTGCAAGTCCTGGGCTCAAGCAGTCTTCCTGCCTTTGCCTCCCCAAACGCTGGGATTACATATGTGAGCCACCACACACAGCCTATTTTTAGTTTTTTTTTTTTTTTTTTGAGGAACCTCCATAGTGTTCTCTGTAGTGGCTGTAGTACTTCACATTCCCACCAACAGCATGAGGATTCCCTTTCCTCCACATCTCCACATCCTCACAAGCATCTGTTGCATCTGTTATTTTTTGTCTTTTTGATAATAGTCATTTTAACTGGGATGAGATGATATCTCATTGTGGTTTTTATTTACATTTCCTTGATGATTAGTAATGTTGCATTTTTTTCGTAATACCTTTTGGCCATTTGTATGTCTTCTTTTGAGAAATGTTTATTCAGGTATTTTGCTCATTTTAAAAATGGAGTTATTTGGCTTTATTTTGCTATTGAGTTGAGTTCCTTATGTATTTTGGATATTAATCCCTTGTCAGATGGATATTTTGCAAGCGTTTTTTCCTGTTCTGTGGGTTGTCTCTTCATACTGTTGATTATTTCTTTTGCTGTGCAGAAGCTTTTTAGCTTGATATAATCTCTTTTGTCTATTTTTGCTTTTGTTGCTTGTCTTTTTTTGTTTGTTTTTGAGATGGAGTCTCGCTCTGTTGCCCAGGCTGGAGTGCCGTGGCGTGATCTCGACTCACTGCAAGCTCCACCTCCTGGGTTCACGCCATTCTGCTGCCTCAGTCTCCCGAGTAGCTGGGACTACAGGCGCATGCCACCACGCCCCACTAACTTTTTTGTATTTTTAGTAGAGATGGGGTTTCACTGTGTTAGCCAAGATGGTCTCGATCTCCTGACCTCGTGATCTGCCTGCCTCGGCCTCCCAAAGTGCTGGGATTACAGGCGTGAGCCACCGCGCCCAGCCCAGGCTAATGTCTTAGAGCATTTTCCCAATGCTTTTTTCTAGTAGTTTCATAGTCTCAGGTCTCACGCTTAAGCCTTTAATTCATTTTCAGTTGATTTTTGTATAGCGTGAGAGATGGGGGTCTAGTTTCATTCTTTTGCATATGGTTATCGAGTTTTCCCATCACCATTTATTAAAGAAACTGCCCTTTCCCCAGTGTATGTTCTTGGTGCTTTTTTGGAAAATGAGTTGGCTATGTGTGGATTTCTGTGTTCTCTATTTTGCATTAACTCTTAATCCTGAGAACAACTTTATGTGATTGGTAATCATGATCACCTCCATTTTACAGCTGAAAAAACTGAGGCACAAAGAGGTTAAGTTACTCGCCCAAGGTTACAGGGCTAGTAAGTAGTAGAATTAAAATGGAGAACAAGGCAGTCTGGGTCTAGGAGTACATGCTTTTAACTCCTTCATTACCAACCAACTCTGGAAGTCTGTAAGAAGAAAAAACCATTTTATTCTACTTATTTTTCCTAACATTGATATTATGTATGTGTTATGTTAAGAATGGATAAATGAATTAGAAAGCTTTTACTTAAAGTGACAGAAAATTATTGCTCTTAATATCAAATACAAATGTATTAAATATTTCTTCTTCAAATTACTGGAGAATGTTTGAAGAACTACTTTGAAATAGGGAAAACTTATTATATTAATTCCCCTTGAAGTTTACTTTGGAATGATTTAACAATATTTAGTGTGAAAAGGAGATAGTTTTCAGGGATGCTTAATACATTTACCCTTTACTTTAAAGATGATTTCAAGCTTTTTAGATCAGCAAGCCATCCTGTTTGTGGACACTGCTGATCGCCTGGCCTCGTTAGCTAGAGATGCTCTGGTCCATGCACGCCTGCCTAGTTTTGCCATCCCATATGCCATTGATGTACTGACTACTGGCTCTTACCCACGGCTGCCAACCTGCATTAGGGTAAGTGCTTTGCCCCCATGTTCCTAAAAACTAAAGGTTTTGCCATTGGGTTGGATTGTATTATTAAGTAGCCCAGCAAAAAACATTGTTAAAACAAACAGTATATATAGTTTGCTTTTTTCTCTATAACTAAAGTTGTACTTTTTTGAAATAAGTTGGGGCCAGATGTGAGTAGATATCAAAATGGGTGAAGGTTTTTTTTTTTCCCCAGGGGAGCGCGGATGTGCAGACATAACATCTATTTCAGATGTGAAAATGCTGCATGCTAGTTGCTTTTTGAAAGTGTTTTAAACTTTTATTGTTTTGGTAGTTTACTGACTTGGTGCCATATTGTATTTTATACTTGTAAGAACTTGTGGAAGTTATCAAGTGATATTTAGTTGCTTTGTAAATAGAGCATAAAGGAGGTCATGTTGTATTATGATCTTAGCTAAATGACCGGAATCATTGTTGCTCTTATGCATGATAGTTATGGCCATTATTTTTGGATGTAGACTGCAGAAATGTGTGTTGAGATTCTCCTAGGTAAAATATGAAAACACTGTATAAAAACAGGAAAAGATTTTTTTTAAAATCCCTTTTCGTACATTATTTACAAATCACTTAAATTTTTTTGCAGGATAAAATTATTCCTCCAGACCCAATTACCAAAATTGAAAAACAAGCCACACTCCATCAGCTGAATCAGATTCTTAGACATCGGCTTGTAACCACAGATCTTCCTCCTCAGTTAGCAAATCTTACAGTTGGTATGTATCTGAAATTTATTTTTTTTTAAGACTTGATGGCCAGGTGCAGTGGCTCATGCCTGTAATCTTAGCACTTTGGGAGGCTGAGGCAGACAGATCACTTGAGGTCAGGAGTTTGAGACCAGCCTGGCCAACATGGTGAAACCCCATCTCTACTAAAAATACAAAAATTAGCTGGGTGTGGTGGCACGCACCTGTAATCCCAGCTATTTGGGTGACTGAGGCAAGATAATTGCTTGAACCTGGGAGGCAGAGGTTGCAGTGAGCCAAGATTGTACCACTGTACTCCAGCCTGGGCGACAGAATTTGCATGTTAGAATATTTTCCTGAACAGCTTTTTGGGTTTTATTCAAAGAAATAGCATTGTGAAGATTTGACTGACAGTTTTATGGTGTTTGATTCTATGACTTGTCAGCCATATCATTTCTCTTTAGTACCCAGAAATACAGTGCTGGTATTTGCAGCTTGGGAGTGGGGCTGGAAAGAGAGAAGGCTCCCCAGAGTTGAGCCTCAAGAAAATATTGTTCATTTATGTTAGAAGAGTTGCCTTTCATTTCTTGACCTGGAAGCTGGCTACTTCTTATTCAGGAACCATTGAATTGTTGGAACCTTATGAAAGAACCTTCAATCTATTTAAAAATTTTTATAAGTAAGACTCAAAGTTCTAGGTCAGGGGGAAGATTCTCATTTTCTAGCAAAGTATACTTCTTTTTCTTCATCTTTTTCTTCTAAAAGCAAATGGCCGGGTGAAGTTTCGTGTTGAAGGAGAATTTGAAGCCACCTTGACTGTGATGGGCGATGACCCTGATGTTCCATGGCGTCTTCTCAAGCTAGAAATTCTAGTTGAGGATAAGGAAACAGGAGGTAAATCATAAGTAGTGATTTAAATCATAAGTATTAATTTAAATGTTTGATATTTTTATATTATTGAAATATTCCCAGCTGGGGATGATGGCTCATGCTTGTAATCACACTACTTTGGGAGGCCGAGGCAGGTGGATTGCTTGAGCTCAGGAGTTTGAGACCAGCCTGGACAATATAGCAAGACCCCATTTTAAAAAAAATTTAAAAATTAACCAGGTGTGGTGTTGTGCTCCTATAGTCCCAGCTACTTGGGAGGCTGGGGTTGGGAGGTGGGAGGATCACCTGAGCCCAGGGAGGTTGAGGCTGCAGTGAGCCATGATCATGCCAGTGCACTCTAGCCTGGGTGACAGAGCAAGATCCTGTCTCTAAAATATATATATATATTCCTGCAAAATAATAAATGTGTGTAGCAATTTATCCTGTAATTTGAAGCAAGTTTTGTAATTGTATCTACCTATTGACCGTGGAAGTTTCAGTGTTTCTCAGAGTACAATGTCAAGTTTCTGTAGATAATTTCAGTGCTTCTTAAAAAAATTCATTGTTATTATGTGCTTCCTTAGTTGGTATAGTGACACATTTGTACACCTATTTGATTAACTACCTTCTTTTCTTCTGCCAATGGAAGATGGGCGAGCTTTGGTTCATAGCATGCAAATCAGCTTCATCCATCAGCTGGTGCAGTCTAGGCTCTTTGCTGATGAGAAACCTCTTCAGGATATGTACAACTGCCTACGTATCCTTCTGATATTTGAGACATGTATTTGTAAGGATTTTGTGGTACCTCTCCCACATTTTTCATTTGTCCTTAGTCTTGTACTGTAGCAGTCTACATTCCTTGCCCCCATCTCCCCCACCCTTTTTAGGGTGCAAATAGAGCCGGAGAACTGGCCACTGTGAAGAATAGTGATATGTTTATAATAAACCAAATTTAAAATTTTACTGTTGACTTTGCAGGTAAAAGCAAAAAGTGATTAGTTAAAAATAGTGTTGTTTGAGGTTGGGCATGGTGGCTCACGCCTGTAATCCCAGCACTTCGGGAGGCTGAGGCGGGTGTATCACTTGAGGTCAGGAGTTCAAGACCTGCCTGGCCACCATGGTGAAACCCTGTCTCTACTTAAAAAAAAAAAAAAAAAAAGCCTGTTGTGGTGGTGAGCACCTGTAATCCCAGCTACTAGGGAGCCTGAGACGGGAGAGTCGCTTGAACCCAGGAAGCAGAGGTTGCAATGAGCTGAGATTGTGCCACCGCACTACAGCCTGGATGACAGAGCAAGACTCTGTCACACACAAGCAAAAAATAATAATAATAAAAAAGTACTGTTTGGTGAAAAAAATAGTACTCTTTGGTCAATCCGTGTTCTCTAAACTATGATAAATTAAGACACAACCCACACTTTATGGTTTTATATTGGTTTAAAATTAAATATAAAACCTTTTTCTGAAATTATGCTATAAATTATAACACTTTTTAGGGTGAGCCATTGGAGAAATAATCATTTCAGAAATTTTCTTCAGAAATTTTTCTCCAGTTTTTCAATAAGAGAGCCTTTCTTAAATGAAGTTTGCCTGTATTTGATTGACTGTTGGTGTAACATATTAATTTTACTTAACAACATCTATCAGATTCTTTCTGTTTATCACTTCAGTTAGAAGTGTTACATTCCCAAACTCTAATGTTAATCCGAGAACGGTGGGGAGACCTTGTACAGGTGGAAAGGTATCATGCTGGAAAGTGCCTCTCCCTCTCAGTTTGGAAGTAAGTAAAATCAGTTCTGGTGGGTTCGTGCTATGACTGTAAATACTCTTTTATTTCTGTTTTTCTCTCATACATCTGATTTAATATACTGTTGACCCCTTGGATAACACAAGCTTGAATTGTGTGGGTCCACTTATATGCAGATCAATTTGCAAGATGCGAAACCTGCGTATAGGGCCAACCTTCCCTATACGTGGGTTCTGCTGGCTGACTGCAGAACTGATTGCAAGACATGAGTTTGCATGGATTTTGGTATTGGGACAGGAATCCTGGAGCCAGTCTTCCAAGTATACCAAGGAATGACTGTATACCAATAGCTATGCACCTCTAGTAAGATGCTTTTGTTTAGTAAGGCCCCATGGTATTATGTAGACCACCTAGGACATCCATAGTTGACACCTGTCGTAGAACATGTTTTAAATCCATAGACATTTACCTATTTGTACTAAGACTTACTATTCTTGAAAAGTTTGAGAGGTTAGTTTACTCTGGACTTATACCAAATTGCTAAAAGACCATTAGGTTAGATTGTTGGATATCATTTTTAAAAACATACATGCTTACCACAGTTTTCTACTTTGAATTGTGCCTGTTAAAAACTTTTCTTTGGGAGAAAATCGGTATTGGACTGTTTACAACTCTCAATTCCCTCTTTGAACTTTATTTGATTCCTGTTTTTCTCCTCACCCCCGAATCTTATTATCCCAAATGACCACCATTTTCTGTAAAGGAGTCAGAGGTGAGTAGATGCCACTTTGAAGACAGGTAGTTTTTGTTTTGGGGTTCTTTTTCGTGTGTGTATATGTTTTATTTTTAAATTATATATCTTAATGCAATAAATCAAATATTGTATTGGATTACAGAATAGCTATCTTCCCATTATTATTCCCTCCACAAACACTGAGGGCCTGCCATATTCCAGGCTCTGGCTAAACTGCACAATGGATTGTCTCTGTTTTATTCTAGAAGTTAACAGACTGTGTTGAAAAAAATTCTTCATTTTTTTTCTTTAGTCAACAGGTTCTTGGGAGAAAAACTGGAACAGCATCTGTTCACAAAGTTACAATTAAAATTGATGAGAATGATGTCTCCAAGCCTTTACAGATTTTTCATGATCCTCCTTTGCCAGCTTCTGATTCCAAATTAGTAGAAAGAGCCATGAAGGTAAAAGATCTCAATATATTTTAATATTGGTTTAAATGAATGTAACTTGCCATTTATCCTTAAACTCTTAGCATAAATTTTTAAAAATATCTAATTCTTCCTAAAACCTTTTATGAAACTTATTTTAAGTAAATGTTACATTTCTTACATTTGTTGTTTTTTTAAAAACATCTGATACTATAATATATAATTTTTAAGATATTCTTTCATATTTTATAATTTAGATCAGATACCATTTTAATTTTAAGGTCTGGCATTAGGGCACCATAACTAATTTGTAATATCTTTGCCTATACTTACCAAAATGTTAACTATAGTTTTTAAGCTATCAATACCATGTAAGTTAATTTTTAACTCAATACCATGTTAGTTAATTTTTAACTTTAAGTTTGCTTTCTATTAGTGGTTAACATTTAATCAATGTGATTCCAAAAGGAAATATTTTGAAGCACAGTAATCTACTGTTGGGCTTTTAAAGTAAAAATATTTAAATTGCATGTATGAATTTGTTGTTCTTATTTATGCAGATTGACCACTTATCAATAGAAAAACTCCTGATTGACAGTGTCCATGCAAGAGCTCATCAGAAGCTCCAAGAACTGAAGGCCATTCTTAGAGGCTTCAATGCCAATGAAAACTGTAGGTTCTTTTAAACTGACATTTGGTTTTCTTTGGTTTAAACTAGTATCCAGTTTTATTTGATGGGAATCTTAATATGTCTTTTTCCTGATATTTTGCTTTTATTGTGGAAGCTGGTATTTCTGCATTTAACTTGTGATCTGCCAAACTTGTCCTAATTTTTCCCTTATTACTTATTTAGCTTGGCCTCATTTTTGAAATATTTGTGTATTGGATTTCCTTAAAACTTTATGAAATGGGGCTGGGCATGGCGGCTCATGCCTGTAATACCAGCACTTTGGGAGGCCGAGATGTAAGGATCACTTGAGGCCAGGAGTTCTAGACAAGCCTGGGCAAAAAATGAGACCCCGTGTCTATTTATAAAATTTTTTAAATAAAAAAGAAAAACTTTATGAAACATGAGCTAACAATTTAATATGAATGATTTAAAAACTTTTTTCTAGTGATAAAACAACAGTCCAAATATTTATAATATACTTGTAAAATATGCCCCTTTGAGTGAAGCAGAATTCATCCCTTGTCTTTTTTTAAAAGTTTTAAAAATTATTAACAGAGTTCAAATAAGAAATGCAGGTACATGGACATAGTGAAAAATCTTCCAAGTTTAATTACCTAGTAAGTATATTCAGAGCTTTGAGGGACAGTCATTTAGAAAGTGAACCCTTTCATTCTAGGAATATAGGTTCACAACATCATAATGAGCATATTTACTATCCCTGCCCCAATTGTTTTTGGCCGTAATTACCTTGTGCCTGCAGTGCACAGTCTTTAATTAAGTTAGATGACGTAAGTGAAGTGCCTTATAAGTAGGAAGTCTTAATAGTACTAGTAACGAAGGTACTTCCTTTTGTCATCACAGAGCCCAGCTCAACCCATTATACTTAAAAAAGCTGCTTCTTAGGTATGTACTAGTAACTCTGAATTAAAGCCACTTTGACAGAAATAGATTTTTAAAAAATTGCCTGAAGGAAAGACAGAAAGTTAGAAAACGAAATGTGCATTTAGAATACATACTCATTCAAAGAAAGTGAAAAGATAGAGGTGAAAAAGGGGATCTAACATAAACCAAAGCATTAGCTTATATTTTTAAAGAGACTAAGGAGAGGGGCAGCCTAACTTAACAAAAATGCAAATATGGGCCTTGTAAAAGAAATAAAGAATCTGCCAGAAATTTGGTGAATGTATTGGTTAGATGTATCTTGGGGGTGCCTGTCCATTAGCCCTATCAGGGTTTAACATTAGCTTCATCAGTACTTCATTATCTTAATTTAATTAAAAGCTTCATTAGAAGGCCCTCCCCTTTAATCCCTCAAGCAAAGATGTTAAATACAGACCTAAAAATTATGATTGGAAAGTATAATTGAAACTCTCACTGGAGTTAGAAAAGCTACTAACCACTGCCCCCTTTTGGTGTTTTTTTCTTAATAGCTTTATTGAGATATAATTCACATATAATTACCTCATTCAGTGGTTTTTACGGAAAGAGTTGTGCAACTATCACTGCAATTTGACTTTAGAACTTTTTTTTTTTTTTTTTGGAGACGGAGTCTTGCCCTGTCGCCCAGGCTGGAGTGCAGTGGCGCGATCTCAGCTCACTGCAGGCTCCGCCTCCCGGGTTCACACCATTCTCCTGGCTCAGCCTCCCTAGTAGCTGGGACTACAGGCACCCGCCACCGTGCCTGGCTAATTGTTTGTATTTTTAGTAGAGACGGGGTTTCACCACGTTAGCCAGGATGGTCTCGATCGCCTGACCTCATGATCCGCCTGCCTCGGCCTCCCAAAGTGCTGGGATTACAGGCGTGAGCCACTGCGCCTGGCCGATTTTAGAACATTTTAATCATCCCAGAAAGAAACTGTGTACCCATTAGCAGTCACAACCCAGTCACCCCTCTCCTTCTCTGTCTCCCTTCTGGCAATCATTAATCTACTTTCTACCTCTATAGATTTGCCTATTTGGACATTTCATATAAATGGAATCATAATGTGTGGTCTCTTACATACTGTTTTTAACACAATTTTTTTGAGGTTCACAGTATGTTTCAACACTTCATTCACTTTTATTGTCAAATAATCCATTGTATGGCTATACCATCTTTTGTTTATCCATTCATCATTGTTGAACATTGGGGTTGTTTTTCTTTTTTGGCTATTGTGGATAATGCTGCTATGAACATTCATGCCCAAGTTTTTGTGTGGACATAAGTTTTCATTTCTCTTGGCTGTACACCTAGGAGTGTAATGGCCGGGTCTTGTGGTAACTCTGTTTAACCTTTTGACGTGTTTAACACCACTTTACAATCTAACCAGCAATGTGGGAAAGTTTCATTTTGTCCACATCCTCACCAATACTTGTTATTGTTTACATTCTTTTATGTGAGGATGCAGTTATCTCAGTAACATTTGTTGAAGACTGTTTTTTCCTATTTAATTGTCTTGTCACCCTTGTTGAAATTCCCCTTTTGTTCTCTCTTTTTTAAGAAATGGGGTCTCACTGTGTTGCCCAGGCTGGTCTTTATCTGTCTGTCTGTCTATCTATCTATCTATCTATCTATCTATCTATCTATCTATTTATCTATCTATGTATCTATTTTAAGTCCATGGCCTGCTGAACAGGCTGGTCTTATGCTCCTGGGCTCAAGCAATCCTTCCACATTGGCCTCCCAAAGTGCTGGGATTACAAGTGTGAACCACCATGTCCACCTCTTTTGTTCTTAAGGAAGAGTTTAAGTATTTTGCAGTCTTAATTTTTGTAATTTTTCAAAACTTCAGTTGTTGAGATTCCAGAAAATAGGGGGTGTGTAATCTTTTGATAGGCTTTAGTTTACTTTAGTATCATCTGTAAACAAGGCTTAGTAAAAAAACGGAGCAAAAACTTGTAAGTTAAAAAATAGAAACCAAAAACTATGATTGCCAAGGGATAAATTACTTTGAAAAATAAACTCAAAGCATATGTTTACATAGGAATGGTTTTGTGTACTGTTCACCTAGGTTCTGAAGATTTCTAAAGAGAAGTCTTCAGAACTCAGGTGTAAAATTCCTTTTTGTAGAAATGTTAGAGATCTGAGTTCAGCTGTCTGCTCTTAAACAAGTCATTTACACTATTTGGGCCATTCTCCTCATCTGAAATTTGAGGATATTATAATAGTCCAGGGTCTTCCTAGATCTTAAACTCTAGTAGGAATGTGCTACACCAGTGGTTTTCAAGCCCTAGGTGTTTTGTAGAGTCCTAGGTGTTAGAGAAGGGTGCCTTAGGGACTATAATTTGGAAGGAAGGGGGAAGCTTGCATGCGGGGTTGATCTCCTCAGTTCTGCTTTAATCAGGACAGTTCTAGAAATGAGGACTGCTAGAGGAAAGGGTCTGCCGATGCACCATTTTAGAGCGTGTGCTTTAACTTGTTTTTAAAATTCACATGCATGCATTTATACTCTCCATGTAGTCTTACTTGATCCTTTTTTGATGGGTGAGCATGCTTTATTAAGATCCCTACTGGAACCAGGGACTACATAGTCTATTCTTAGAATCCCTTAGTGCAGTCACCCTTAAATCAGCTGGCTTTTCTTTTAACACCTAACTGGAATAACCCAAGGAAATGAGTAGCTCAGAGAATGGAGCATTTCAAGGGAAGGCTAGGGGAAGGCATAGACTTCAGATTTTGAGCAGCTCAGGTATGTGGTTTCGTGGGGGTAGAAATGGTTTAGGGGAGAGGAGGCAGGACTTTGGAGATAAGTTCCAGAAAGGCAGTGCAAGGCACTAAAGGTAACTTGAGATATGGCCCAGTTGGCAGCATTGCCTAACTCTTGAAAGCCAGGGTGCTGCTCCCTTGTGTTGTACTCTACCCTTCAGCGCTTGTAATCAGGGCATCCTGATCAGTTTGGAAGCTATGAACCACACACAGCCATTCCTAATTGAGCTTAGTTGCTGCTCTTCACTCTTCACACTTTATATTACTGTCTGTTCATCCATTCCTCATCTTGTTCTCAATAAATGATAGAAATAAAAGGAGATACGTATGTGTTCTTGCGGGACGAAATAGCAGCAAGTCCTGTCATCTTACACTGCTTTTAATTCCCTCTTCTTTATTTTTTGCAAGTTTCCCCATTTTTGTTTACCTAAAACCTGTTGCCTTTAAATGCTTTAGGGCATTATGTATTTTATTTTCTGTAAAGAAAACTGTGGGCATTGGTGGTTAAAAAATATGTACATCAATTTATGTCTAAGTATTTCTTGTCTTTTGAACTGTGTTCTCTGTATTCTTTGATGCCCTATTTTTCTAAGAATACTCAATTGTGGTAATTACATTGAAATTATAATTGTTACCCCAATTCCCAGAACTAGTTTTGCTCCGTTGCCACACTTTAGAAATGGTTTTGCTTTAGAGAATCCACTCCTACCCTGTCAGGAATTGTAACAGTATGGAAATGTTTCAAAAATCAGTAACTCTGTTTCACATTTGTAATAACTTTTTATTATGTTAACATAGTAAGTTCAGCAAAACATCACTGATTTGAACTAATTTGTCACATTGGTCTGAATTATATGGTAAAAGAAATTTTTGTTTTTGCCCTTTTTGTTCTGTTTTTTTCAGGTCAGAGTTCTGCTGGATTTGCATGTTAAACATTTTGTATACAAATATGTATTAGATGTACAGGTTGAGTATCCCTTATCTGAAATGCTTGAGACCAGAAGTATTTCAGATCTCGGATGTTTTTTTCAGGTTTGGAATATTTGCATTTATACTTACAGGTTGAGCATCCCAAATCTGAAAATCCGAAATCCAAAATGCTTCATTAAGCATTTCCTTTGAGCATCATGTCAGCACTCAAAAAGTTTTGGATTTTGAAGCATTTCAAATTTTGGAGTTGAGGATGCTCACCCTGTGCTTTAAAGCAATTTATTTTTCTCTAATTAAATATATCTTCTGCAATCTTTTACTTCATTAATTTGTTTGATAATTTGTTTGTGTAGACAGTACCAATGGTAATGTCACCCATTTGAATTATTGAAAATTTATAGTAAGAGGTTTTGGTTTGTTTCTTTGATTCAAAACGAATATAGATAATATACATTTGTCGAACACTTTGCTTTTTAAAGCACTTTTACAGCCTTGTCATTTCTTGATCCTAACAACCTGTGGCATAGAGGGGAAGATGTTATTGTCCTTGTTTGACAAAGTAGCAGGCAGAAGCCACGCCTGGTGAAAAGCCTGCATCGCCACTCCCCTCTGCGCCTGCCACGTTACCTCTCCTTCCTGCACCTGTATCGCCATTCCCCTCTGTATCTGCCTTTCTTTTTCTGTGCTGTAGCTTCAGAGGAACTTGGTAACAAGAAGAGCATATTCCTTTTACAACCCCTCAATCTGATCAGCACTTAGTGTGTTTTCAATGTTTTGCTTGTTTACTGGATTTCATTATGTCACTTGCAGAATTAAGAGAAAAGTTAATTGGGCCTGGTGGAAATACTATGAAACTCTAGATCAGGTATATTGTCAGCTTTGGGGATTTGTGTTTAGCAGTTGCCTATGTTCTTAATTCATCTGGGACTTGAAATGGAGTACACAAATGACTTGAAAAAAATTTTTCTTCCTGAGTAATCAATAATGTTTATTAGTTTTCAAGTGTTTCTTTAAACACATGGGCTCTAATTGCCAGAATACCTCTTTTTTATGAAGAATGGCATTGAAAATCATGCGGCCATAAAAGATATTTATTCTGTTTACAAACAACCAGTTTTCTTTCCATTATATAGGAGAGAAAATCCTTAAAAATTAATTAACTTATTAGTAATTACCAAGTGAAAGTAAAACTAGAACTCAGCTCACTGATGAAATTGAATTTTCACTATTTCAACCCTCTTAAAGAAATTTTGGATTTTTTTTGCTGTAGTATTTGAGATGGGCATGTTTGTTTCAAGTCACCTTGAAAATCACTTTCTTTTCTTTTTGAACTACTAACTGACATAATAATACGATTGCAAATTTTGCAAAATCATGTTTTTCCTCTAACATTTAGGATCCTTCAATAGTTGGTTTGTTTGTACTCATTGATTGAGAAATAATTTTTCTGGAAAATATTCAGATGGAAAAGTAATTTTTAATTCTTGATTGTTCAGCTTCCATAGAGACTGCACTCCCAGCTCTTGTTGTTCCCATCTTGGAGCCCTGTGGTAATTCAGAGTGTCTGCACATTTTTGTAGATTTGCATTCTGGAATGTTTCAATTGATGCTTTATGGACTTGGTAAGTTACTAAATGATATAATCATTCAATGTAAGAAAAATTATTTTTAACAAAAAAAAAATAAACATTTTCTGTCATTAGGTATTAGAAAGAATGGTGTATGATGTTCCCCTTCCCGAGTCCAAGTGATCTCATCATGGGGGGGGGGGGGAGGGATTGCATTGGGAGTTATACCTGATGTAAATGACGAGTTGATGGGTGCAGCACACCAATATGGCACAAGTATACATATGTAACAAACCTGCACGTTATGCACATGTACCCTAGAACTTGAAGTATAATAATAATAATAATAAAAAAAGAAAATGTGGCACACATACACCATGGAATACTATGCAGCCGTAAAAAAGGATGAGTTCATGTCCTTTGTAGGGACATGAATAAAGCTAGAAACCATCATTCTGAGCAAACTATCACAAGGACAGAAAACCAAACACCGTATGTTCTCCCTCACAGGTGGGAATTGAACAATGAGAACACTTGGACACAGGGTGGGGAACATCACACACTGGGGCCTGTTTTGGGGTCTGGGGAGAGGGGAGGGATGGCGTTAAGAGAAATACCCAATGTAAATGATGAGTTAATGGGTGCAGCACACCCATAGTACATGTATACATATGCAACAAACCTGCACATTGTGCACATGTACCCTAGAACTTAAAGTATTATAAAATAAATAAAAATTGAAAAAAAAAAAAAAAGAAAGAATGGTGTATGTAGTGTCGAAAGTGGGTATGGAAACAATAACTCTGGCTGATGTCAGTTCCTCAGGGCCGTTTTAACTCTACTTTGGATTTTCTTGTAGCAGATGTTGAACTTTCCAGTATAAAGCATATTCATGTTTGCTTATGTAAAATAATGTTGATGGCCGCTGTTTTTTTAGGTTAACTTATCTGTCCCAGTAGCTCAGTTTCTGTTTTACCACTGGGTGACGTGGAAATTACAACAAGGAATTCTAATGTCATTTGTGGCTGAAGAACATTTTTATTACAGTAGAAACATCTAAGATGACTTGAGGTACAGAATCCTGGAGGAAAGGATTTTTTTTTTCTGGGCTAAACACAGTAGAAATTAAAGTTTGATTTCTTACTTGTTCTGCTACTGAGTTGGTGTTCTGAAATGATGAAATAAGAATTTAGTGTTTTTGTATTGCTACTGGACAATGTTCTTGAATATATTAGGACATCTGCTATTTGAAATTAATATTCAGCTAGAAAGGTTGAAAATAAAGGACTTTCTGGTTATATTTTATAGCCATAGATTTTTTCTATGGGCTGCTCATGGAAAACTGAACTAATTACTTTGAATGACATCACATTTATGATGGCTAAATGCCGCATTTATGAATTACTTTAACTGTGGGTTCCAAATAAGGCAAATGTTATTTGTTATTAAAAACTTATATTTAACTGTCTTCCTGATTATTAACATAGTACATACTCATAAATAAAAAACTTAAACGCACAAAAATTAGAAAAGCAACAGAAAATAGTCTTTTAGGGATGTATGCTTGTCTTAGCAGCTCAGGCTGCCATAACAAAATATCATAGACTAGGTGACTTAACAGAAATTTATTTTATCATAGTTCTGGAGGCCAGAAATTCAAGATCAAGGTGTCAGCGTGGTTGATTTCTGATGAGAGCTCTCTTTCTAGCTTGTATGTAGACAGCTGCCTTCTTGCTGTGTCTTCACATGGCTGAGAGAGCAACTTCTCTGGCCTCCGTTCTTATAAGTCTACTACTGATCCTTCATAAAGTCCCTACCTTCATGACCTCATTTAAACCTAATTGCCTCCCAAAGACCCCTTCTCCAAATACCATCACACTGAGGATTAGGGGTTCAACATATGGATCTTGGAGGGGACATAGTTGACCCCATAGCAGTGCTTTTCTAATTTTTTCTATACTTTGTCCCCATTAATCAAAATCATTTTGTGTCTTGCTTTTTTTGCTCATTATTTACTAGCATTTTCTACTGTCATTAAAAATTCTAACTGACTTAATTTGCAAGCTGATCTTCAGCCAACAGCTCTTGCATATGCCAGAGATCATTTGTGTTTCATAAGTAAACATTTCAGTGGAGTTTTTGATTTTATGATTTTTAAGGTTCTAAGTCTAGTAATACTGTGAGTTTTAAATACTTATAATTTAAAAATACTGATTAAGTAGACTAAGAGTTTGGGGAATTAAAATATAGGCAAAAAATGGATTCATGTATTTGTTACTTGTTCTTGCTGCCAGTGTACATTTGCTATTAATTAGTTGTCGTATCTATAATGCTGCCTAAATGTTAAAGAGGGAAAACAAACTAGGTTGGCTTATTTCTCATGATACATTTAGTTTAATTTTTATCTGACTCAAAAACAACATAATTTTCTGCCTTAAACAATAATTTTCATTTGTTTTACACTACTTAGATAAAGGTTTTGTTTCCCATGTAAGCAGTTAATTAATTAGGTGCTTTATTCTGTAGACCAGGCCACTCTGGATGACATGGAGAAGTCTGTGAATGATGATATGAAACGAATCATACCCTGGATTCAGCAACTTAAGTAAGCTTATTTATATAGCTCAAGACTAAAAATGGAAACTTATTTTGACAAGATGTTTTCTTCTCCATCATTACTTTTGGTCAGTCACTGTCCTTAAGGTTTATGACATGAAACTTAAGTGCCTTTTGGTACCTTAGAATCTAAATTATCTTGAAATAGTTCCAAGATGTCAGTTTCTCATATCAAATTCTCCTCTAGAGCAAATATAGGTGTGAACGGCATAACACTCAACTTTCATCCCTTACCACATTTTCTTCTGTACAAGCACTTTACAAATCACTTAAACAATGAATTTTATTGTATCAAGTGTTCTCTGTAATAAAGTCCTATTTGTTCTTATCCAGGGTAATCATCGTGGTTGACTACCAACTGACACTTTCAAAAGTCATTTCTGCTTCTCGAACACTGTCATTCAATTTGGCTCAAAAATCCTTTAAATGCTTCACACTGTTAAAGTAAACAAAATTGAAAATGGAGCTAGATATGATTCTGTGGAGTTTCATTACCACTCTGGTACACAAAGGTACCCTTATAGCAACTCTAACAAACTCTTTCTTAAAATTAATAAAACAAAATTCCAAAGGATAAAAAAAAATTCAGAGACTAAAACCAAAACTGGCAAATGGGGAAGGCAGTACGGGGGGCAGGTGGGGCTTGTCTAAAGAAAAGACTATAAAGTGGGATCTATTGTTCTTATAATCTTTTAGCCTCTGCCCTTCCCTTTAGCCAATATTTGAAAAATTCAATATAATCAAGTAATGTTTTCATTAACAGGGTATGATTTTTTTTTTTTTTTTGAGACAGGGTTTTGCTTTGTTGCCACCCAGGCTGGAGTAGAGTACAATAGCGTGATCTCAGCTCACTGCAACCTCTGCCTTCCAGGCTTAAGTGATTCTTCTACCTCAGCCTCCTAAGTAGCTGGGACCACAGGCGCATACCACCATGCCCAGCCAATTTTTGTTTTCAGGGAATTTTTTTTTTTTTTTTTTCTTTTTTTTTGAGACAGTCTCACTCTGTTGCCCAGGCTGGAGTGCAGTGGCGTTATCTCAGCTTACTGCAACCTCTGCCTCCCGGGTTCAAGGGATTCTCCTGCCTCAGCCTCCCGAATGACTGGGATTACAGGTGTGTGCCACCATGCCAAACTAATTTTTTGTATTTTTAGTAGAGACGGAGTTTCACCATGTTGGCCAGGCTGGTCTCAAAATCCTGACCTCAGGTGTGATGTGCCTGCCTTGGCCTCCCAAAGTGCTGGGATTACAGGCATGAGCCACTGTGCCCAGCCCAGGGAATGATTTTTAAAGCCAGTAGATAGATAATATTATGTGAGCCTTTATTTTTGAGCAGCTATTTAGTTTATCTGTATGTGAAAAAAAAAATCAGTCATTAATCTGGGTAGCGATTTCTAAAACTTTTAGTGTTTTAGCATCATTGTGCATTTTGGCTAAATAAGCAAGGTTTAAATATCCTAACATGCTTAATAATTCACATCTTGCATAACTTGAGGTTGTTTATCTGGCAGTTCTAGCTGCCCAAAATATAAACTAAAACCAGAAAGCTAAGTCCCAGAAGCCTTTAACTCACCAAATGTGTGCCTGTACGTAAACTTACATAATTTATTTATAAGAAAAGTCCCCTGATTGTCATTTATAATAGTGTTTCTCAAATGATCTGTGGTGAATGACCAGTTTGTCACTGATCTATCATGGGACACTGATTTTTCGAAATAACTTTATTGAGGTATAATTTACATACCATAAAAATGCACCCATTTTAAGTGTACAATTCAATTATTTGTTGTAAATTTACTGACTTTTGCAACCATCACCACAATCCACTTTTAGAACATGTAAGACATTTCCATCACCCCAAAGAAATGTCCATTTATAGTTAACCATTCCCAACCTCAGAAAACTCTGAATCCACTTTCTATTTGCCTTTTCTGGTCATTTCATATAAAGTAGAATCAAAATATGCTGTCTTTTGTGACTGGCTTCTTTCACTTAGCATAATGTTTTCAAGGTTCATCCATATTGTAGCATATATCAGTACTTCATTCCTTTTTATGACTGAATAATATTTCACTGTATGGATATACCACATTTGGTTTATCCATTCATCAATTGATGAACATTTGGATTGTTTCCACTTTTTGGTTATTATGCATAATGATGCCATGAACATTCATGTGTAAGTCTATATGTGGACTTATGTTTTCTTTTCTCTTAGAGTGGCACCAAGGAGTGGAACTGCTAGGGCGTACAGTAATTTGTTTAGCTTTTAAAAGAAAATGCCAAACTGTTTTCCAGAATGACTGTGCCATTTTACAACCCTATCAGTAATGTTGCGAGAATTTCCATTTCTCTACATCCTTGCCAACAATTGTTACTGTCTTTGAATATAGACATCCTAATGAGTATGAAGAAGTATCTCATTGTAATTTTGATTTGTATTTCCCTAATAATGATGTTGAGCATCTGTCTATTCATGTGATTACTTTTTTAAATAATGTGCAATAAAAATGCATTCCAGGAAAAAAGAAATGAAAGAACATGTATAAGATATAAGCCCCAGTGTTTTTTTATTAGAATCAACAGATAAAGTTACACTTCACTAAATATAATCAGAACAAACATAGGAAAAAAGAAAATTATAGAAACTGTGTACATTTTTCATTGAAAGTGTACACACACGCAATTAATATAGAAAGTCACTTAGACTCAAGTTTTTTGTCCCACAGAATCATAACAAATAGTGAAGAGTGAGATAGCAATTTCAGATCGACTTTGAAAAGACCACCTGGTATATCAGTAGTTAGAATTTTTAATGTGACACATGAGCTTGTTTCTTGTTTGTAATAACTTGTCTGTGTTAGATTGATGATCATGCTAATCATGAGAGATGTTTCTCATGTTTTCCTTTTAATAACATACATAGTAGAGATATCATTCTCACAAAGCTATGTTGATGGGAATCAAAGTAGAGATTTGAAAGAAATTTTAGCAAGTTCAGGATATTAATTTTTAATTTTTATTCAAAATGAAGCAAGTGATGGTATATTTTCAAAATTTATCTTCATTCCTTCATCAGTAACCAATTCTTGCATTAGATCGTAAAGTTGTAGTTAAATTTTTCTTTCAATGAAAAAAACAAAACGGTTTCCAGAACAGTTGACAAACTACCCTTAAAATGTCATATATTATAACGTGGTTTTACTGCACATGACTGGTATACAGTTTGTACCACATGCAACTTGCCACACAAATGTATCAGCACCCAAACTGGTCTTTGCCCTATTCATCAAGGCAAGGCTGCTGATAGGAGCTGGGATGTTGTGGCATTGTTATGCTGCTGTGAAAATTCTTGTTTTCTGTAGTTTCATTATGCACCAGTGGAGTTTGTGAACCAGCCATTTTATCCCTTTTTTACATATTATATGGTATCCTAGTTTCAAGGATAGATAATCACATACAAGGAATAAGAGGAGTACTATATTAAAAACATCAGTGAAATCTGGCAGCTTACCTTTGTGGGAACAAAGGTAGTTAATACTACTGGGACCTGCTAGGTATACTACACACTTCACACATACACAATTTAAAAACTGGGGCTATATAAAGAATATTGAGATTAGTTGATGCTGTCTTTAAACTATAGGAAATCTGTCACTCCTTATAATAAACTAATATAGTATCTCATCCTTATAGTTAATTCTACCTTATAACTAAGATCATTCACATTGTGGTTTAAACTTCTTAAACTAAAACTAGAATTGACGGTCTAATGCAAAACTATGAAGAAATGATTTGTCATTATGGCCATGTGTCCTTTTATTAGTTCAGTTAAATTTCAATTGTTTTTTTTAATGGTCTTTAATCATTCGTAAATCGATAGCACACAGATAATCAGAAAAGTCTGAGATTTGATGTGGATTATCACTTTTAAATTCAGGTTTTGGCTTGGACAGCAGCGTTGCAAGCAGTCTATAAAACATCTGCCTACGATAAGCAGTGAAACATTGCAGCTTTCCAATTACTCAACTCATCCTATTGGAAACCTTTCTAAGAATAAACTGTTCATTAAACTTACCCGCCTTCCACAATACTACATTGTAAGTATGCAAAGGAGTGATTTGGAGTGATCAAGTTTAGTAATTTTGTTAGTATCTTAAATGACTTATTGTTTAACTTGCCAATGAATTTTATTGAATATTTGACTTTCATATAGTGATTCTCAACCCAGGGGGTTAGAATGGGGGAGAGAGGAATGTCATGTCTCAGTTGGGGAACATAAGGTATAACCCCATCCCTCACTCTAGGGTCTGTCCTATCATGAGGCCTAGTCTTTGATTGCAATGAGACATCTCTGTAAGAATAAAAAATTTGAGAGCAATTCCTGTAAAGGTCTGGTGATGTTTTGATGTCAGATAAAGTTGTTTGACTTGAATATTAACTTGTATAGTGAAACCTTTCAAATATAGACTGGCTGAATTGGCTTTATTTTTTCATCCTTCGTTGATTGAAGGCATCTTTCTTTTTATTGAGTATGTGTTCCTTTTAGTGCACAGTGAGGTCTTCTCTTATTCCTTTTTCACTGTTTCTGTATGTTTTCTAGTTTCTTTATTTTTGAATTAGTTAAAATTTGCAATAATTTGAAATATGAGCTCATTCTGAATATATTTTCCTGCTTGTTGAAATTTCTGGCCGGGCATGGTGGCTCACACCTGTAATCCCAGCACTTGGGAGGCCGAGGCAGGCAGATCACGAGGTCAGGAGATGGAGACCATCCTGGCTAACACGATGAAACCCCATCTCTACTGAAAATACAAAAACAAAAAATTAGCCAGGCATGGTGGCGGGTGCCTGTAGTCCCAGCTACTTGGGAGGCTGAGGCAGGAGAATGGCGTGAACCCAGGAGGTGGAACTTGCAGTGAGCTGAGATGGCGCCACTGCACTCCAACCTGGGTGACTCTGTCTCAGAAAAAAAAAAAAAAAGAAAGAAATTTCTGTATATATACCAAGTATACCAAGTAGATGTGTTGGCTAAGAATCTATGTTTTACAAATATTAATTCAGGCCAGGTGTGGTGGCTCACACCTGTAAAACTAACACTTTGGGAGGCTGAGGCAGGAGGATCACTTGAGCCCAGACGTTTGAGATCAGCTTAAGCAATATAGTGAGACCTCGTCTCTTACAAAAATAAAATAAAAATAAAAATTTTAATTCAAGATTGTTGGTTGAAAGTAATAGGAGTGAACTTTTTAAGGTTTTGACCTGTACTTTTAAAAGATATTATTTTAAAAGGACACCATGTGTAGGCTAACATATCTTAAGCTCGGGATACTTATGTAGACTAATGAGTCTGTCATTGATCTGAATTTTACTTTTTTCTGAATTTTAAAACAGCAGCTGTAGAACTAGATTTGGCCCACAACAAAAGACTATTGTTTCAGTTCTCAGTGAGCTTGCTTGGTCTACATGTGAAATGATAATACAGAATACATGCATCATAGCGAAACCCATGAACATACAAAGATCTCTTATAATCAGCCATGCACAAAATAAAGTAAAAATGGTTATGATTTATTATTTTCTGACATTTAGCATCAACAAACAACCAGGCTTTAATGTCAGTGACCAGTGATCTATTATAAAGCAATAATTTGTTTCACATGGTTTAGACCAAAACTGAATGTAGATTACTCCTCGTCCTCTAGATTTATCACTTAGGGGAGATATGTTCATGGAAGTGGAAAGAACTACTACCATGGACATTAAGAAGAACAGAGGAAAGTCTTGCTGCAATTGATCTCCCTTTAAATGTGTTTCTGCCGTTTTACCTTTCTTTTTTGGTTAGCTTTATTAAGATATAATTTACATAAAGTAAAAATACAAACTTTTTAGCCTGAGTTCTGATAAATGCATACAGTTGTGTAGCCTCCATCTGAGGACACAGAACAGATCCATTATACCCCAAAATTCCCTCACAATACCCCTTATGATCAGTCCCCTCCAACTAGTAATCACTGGCCTGTTTTCTGTCTCTATAGGTTTGCCTTTTCTGTCCAGTTTCTTTGACTCAGCATAATGCCTTTGACATTCATCTGTGTTGTTGTGTGTATAATAGTTTCTTCCTTTTGTTGCAGAGTAGCATTCCATGGTGTGGGAGTACCACAGTTTGTGTTTAATGAGTCACTCATTGAAGGACATTGGGGTTGTTTCCAGTTTGGGGCAATTGTGACTAAAGCTGTTAAACATTTGCATATAGATTTTTGTGTGTGCATAAGTTGTCATTTTTTATTTCATCTTGGATAAGTAACTAGGAGTGGGATTATTGGGTCATACGGTAAATGTGTGTTTAACTTTGTAGAAAACTGCAAGCTGTTTTCCAAAGTGATGTACTATTTTGCATTCCAGCCAGCAATGTATGAGAGTTCTAGTTGCTCCTCATTCTTACCAACGGTTAGTCATTAGAATTTTTAAAAAATATTAACCATTCTGATAGGTATGTAGTGGTGTCTTATTGTAGGCCTAATTTACACTGCCCTAATGGCTGAAGATGTTGAGCATATTTTCATGTGCTCATCCTATCTTCTTTGGTGAAATGGCCATTTGACTTTTAATTTTAACATTTCCTGAGGTACCTCATCAGTGTGATGCTTTCCTGAAGAGTATGTGTGGGGAGGAGGGGTAGCAAGGGAGAAAGGAAGCAGGAAGAGAGATGGGAAAGAATGTGTGTTGGTCAGGAGCCTTTCCTAATGGCATTTATTTTTGTCACTAAAGTATTTAGGGACTTTTCTTAAATTTTAGCTACACTTTGGAAACAGTAAGCAGGTATAGTAGGAAGAGCAAGGCCTCTGGAGCCAAACTTCTGGAATCAAAGCATGAGTCTGTCACTTATTACATGTGTGACCTTGGGCAAGTAACTTTCTTTTTTTGTGCCTTAGTTTCCTCATCGCAAAAATAAAGATAGGCTGGTTGCGGTGGCTCATGCCTGTAATCCTAGTACTCTGGGAGGCCTAGGCAGGCGGATCACCCGAGGTCAGCAGTTCGAGACCAGCTTGGGCAACATGGCAAAACCCCTCCTCTAATAAAAATACAAAAAATTAGCCTAGTGTAGTGGCACACGCCTGTAATCCCAGCTACTTGGGAGGCTGAGGCATAAGAATCGCTTGAACCTGGGAGGCGGAGGTTGCAGTGAGCTGACATTGTGCCACTGCACTCCAGCCTGGTTGACAGAGTGAGACTCTGTCTCAAAACAAATAAACGAAAAAACCTACTTCACAGGTATGTTAGCATCTGTGAAGTATTGGGACAATACTTGGCACATATTAAGCTTTGTATCAGTGTTAACTGTCAGTATTGTTACCCTCACAGTGACCATATTTTTCAGTTGAAAAATTAGGGTTTGTTTTTACATATTTCCAAGTATGAGGGTTGGTTGTCATTTTTCTCTGCCTTAATAATGGAATTTTTAGGATGTTTGAGTGGTTAAGGGAGGCAGCAGAGCAATTTAAAATAGATACCATTCTAGAAAATCTAGCAGACTGTATTAGTCTGTTTTCGCGCTGCTGATAAAGAAATGCCTGAGACTGGACAATTTACAAAAGAAAGAGGTTTAATTGGACCCACAGTTCCATGTGACTGGGAAGGCCTCACAATCACAGTGGAAGGCAAGGAGGAGCAAGTCACAGCTTACGTGGATGGTGGCAGGTAAAGAGAGAGCTTGTGCAAAGAAACTCCCATTTTTAAAACCATCAAATTTCGTGAGACCCATTCACTATCATGAGAACATCACAGGAAAGACCCGCCCCGTGATTCAGTCATCTCCCACTGAGTCCCTCCCACAACACATGGGAATTATGGGAGCTACAAGATGAGATTTGGGTGGGGACACAAAGTCAAACCATATCACAGACCTATTGGATTTAGGCATAATTTTTTATTTTCAATTTAAAAACTGAGGTATGAATATCAAGAACACCTAACACATAATAGTTTAAATGCCCCATTATAATTTATGGTTGCTTTTGCTTTTATCATTCTTCTTTGGTCTCATCTACTTTTTGAAAAACAAATTATGTATTTACTAGGAATGCTCTTTTTTGATACGGTTGATTTAACCTCTTTTTTTCTTTTTTTTTTTTTTAAGACATCTACATTAGATTTATAATTCTGAGCCTTACTTGATGATGTACAGAGGAAAATATCTGACACTTCTTATTTCTCTGAGTCTTACTTCTTTTTGGGATTTTTAGGTTGTGGAGATGTTGGAGGTTCCCAATAAACCCACACAACTGTCATACAAGTACTACTTTATGTCTGTGAATGCTGCAGATCGTGAAGACAGTCCTGCAATGGCATTGCTGCTACAGCAGTTCAAGGAAAACATCCAGGACTTGGTTTTTCGTACAAAAACCGGGAAACAGACCAGAACCAATGCCAAGCGCAAGGTATGATTCCATATGAAAATGAGCACAGAATTTGTGTGTGTTAACTTGGTTGTGTTCTTTACTCATTTTTAATATGAGAAAGAACTAAGATACGGTTTTTAAGAGACGAGGCAGCAATAAGGCTTAAGTAACAATTGTCTACATTTTCTTGAAAATGCTTCTGTTTTAATTAAATAATTGTCCACCATTTTCCATGAGATAACTTGTTAAACACAAAATATTTACTAATAAATTACCAGTGTTTAGGTCAGTATTTACTCAGTAAATACAATAACATTTGTTTTGGTTAACCCTGAGCTTTCTTCCAGTATTTTAACTATCTTAATGAATTGTATCACATGTACTTTTTTTTTTTTTTTTTTTTTAACCTGTTTGTGTTCTTTACTTAAATTCTAGTTGTCTGATGATCCATGTCCAGTAGAATCCAAGAAAACAAAACGATCAGGAGAAATGTGTGCCTTCAATAAAGTTTTAGCTCACTTTGTCGCTATGTGTGATACAAATATGCCATTTGTAGGACTTCGGTTGGAGGTAATTTTTTTGGAACAGTTCTGAATACCCCAAATGAAAGAGTAGTTTTTAAAATGTGTTGCTCAGGGTATATATAGATTCCACTAGGAAAAGCAGAATGTTTGTGATCCTGTTCAGAGTGGTAGGGTTACAATCATAGCATCTTACAGTATACATGTAAAACATGGCTTGAATTATTTCATCTCTCTGATTCCAGATTCTGGGTCTTCTGCTCTTTATGGAAATTGAATGTAAATTTTTCCCAGTTAAAAAAAGTGGACAGGGCTGGGCACGGTGGCTCACACCGAGCGCTTTGGGAGGCCGAGGCGGGTGGATCACTTGAGGTCAGGAGTTTGAGTCCAGACTGGCCAACATGGTAAAACCCTGTCTCTACTAAAAATACAAAAATAATTGGGGCATGGTGGCACATGCCTGTAATCCCAGCTACTTGGGAGGCTGAAGCAGGAGAACTGCTTGAACCCGGGAGGTATAGGTTGCAGTGAGCCAAGATTGCACCACTGTATTCCAGCCTGGGCAACAGAGCAAGACTCTGTCTCAAAAAAAAAAAAAAAGGATAAAAGAAAAAGTGGACAGGCTGAGTGCAGTGGCTGATGCCTATAATCCCAGCACTTTGAGAGGCCAAGGTGGAAGGATTGCTTGAGCTCAGGAGTTCAAGACCAGCCTGGGCAACATAGCAAGACCTCGTCTCTATTTAAAAAGTTAAAGAAAGAAAAACAAGTGGACAGTTTTTAAGAATTAACATTTTACTTTTATACCTCTTAGTAGGAGCATTGTTTAAGGCTGTTAGAGACGGTTAGTTGATAGCTGGGTGGCTTATTTTTGAGTTGGTAAAGCCATGTATATTGCTTAAGCCCTAGTAAAACTGGGATCCTTTCTAAGAAGCAGATCAGAAAGAATATTAAACTAAATTTTTACTTTTCTCACATGGGAGAAGCAATAGATTTATGCAGAATTAGTGCCTTTAAAGAATATGCAGTTGTGATATCCAATATAATCCTCAAATGTGAAAGGGAGGTAACAGACCTGCATTTTTTGTATTTCCAAAAAGGAGTTTGGCCAAGGATGGGTAGCCGCTCAAAAGTGATACACTAAAACCCCAGTTATTTCCCTGTAGTTTAAAGTTTTATGTTTTGTAAGAATCCCCTCCTCTGTAAGTTATTGTGAATGAAGGAGAGACCTAGAAATGTGGAAATGGACTTTTTCAGCTGGGCTGATGATGATGGCCTTGGGAAGATTTGTTGAAAATAGCTTTCATGCTTTAGAACAGGGATTGGGAAACTTTTTCTGTAAAGAGCCAAATATAAATATTTTAGACTTTGTGGGTCAAGTGGTCTCTGTTATAGCTACTCAAATCTGCTGTTGTAGTGTGAACCAGCCAGAGCTGATATTTAAACAAATGAGCATGGCTGTGTTATGGTAAAACTTCATTTACAAAAACAGGCAGTGGGCCAGGCGCTGTGGCTCATGCCTGTAGTCCCAGCACTTTGGGAGGCCGAGGTGTGCAGATCACCTGAGGTCAGGAATTTGAGACCAACCTGGCCAACATGGTGAAACCCCGTCTCTACTAAAAATACAGAACTTAGTTGGGCATGGTAGCGGGGGCCTGTAATCCCAGCTACTCGGGAGGCTGAGGCAGGAGAATCGCTTGAACCTGGGAGGCGGAGGTTGCAGTGAGCCGAGATCACGCCACTGCACTCTAGCCTGGGCGACAGAGCGAGACTCCTTCTCAAAGCAAACAAACAAACAGAAAATCCAGGCAGTGGGCTGGATTTGGCTCATGAGTTGTTGTTTGCCAACCCCTGCTTTACAGGACTTTGGGATCTGCAGGCAGAGGATAAGGTGTGAAATTGTAAAGAGCCCAGAGAGAAACCCAAGCCTAGAAACAGGCACCTAAAATAAATACTCTTGTCCTTGATGACCCAGCTCCTAGAACTGTGAGCTTGATGAATGTCCTCTTATCTGGATACTGGCCTTAGCTCCTAAACTGTAGTGTGTCCATGTTTCCTATGTAATTGACTGTATTCTTGGACTCTTTTATTGTGTTATTTGGATTGATTATATGAATGTCATTCAGTTAACTACCTTTGCAGTGGGAAGGGAAGATGGATATATGGTGCTGGGGCAAAGCAGTGCATTTATATCCTCTCTTCCCTACCCACAGGCCAGAATTTGCAAAAATGTACATCTTTGTAGGCTTACGAAGGTTAATGACTGTAGACATACGTCCTCTCTTTCCACCTTCTCTGTATTCTTATACTTGCTGCACATATGGGACACAGATGAACATTCTGTAGTGCTCTATTGAACTCAAACTCTTAAAAACTTACCTACTTTTTATTCTCAGTGAACATTCTAGCTATGTTAAACATAAAAGCAAGCACATTTTCTACTTAAAGTAATTTAGGCTGAGATGTGACTAACTAAAACTAAATCTAATCTTATAAGAGATGTTTATATATCTTTTTTTTTTTTTTAAATGGAGTTTCACTCTTGTCACTCAGGCTGGAGTGCAATGGTGCGATCTCGACTCATTGCAACCTCAGTCTCCCCGATTCAAGCAATTCTCCTGCCTCAGCCTCCCAAGTAGCTGGGATTACAGGCATGTGCCACCACACCTGGCTAATTTTTGTATTAGTAGAGATGGGGTTTCACCATGTTGGCTAGGCTCGTCTTGAACTCCTGACCTCAGGTGATCCGACCGCCTTGGCCTCACAAAGTGCTGGAATTACAGGTGTGAACCACCGCACCTGGCCGGATGTTTATATATCTGATTGGTAGAATAGCAGCAACATTTTTGAGCTGGCCCACACTTCATTTCCTTTTGAATCTGAACCCCTACTTCCTATCTGGTAGCAGCTATTTTTCTAAACCTTTCCCTTTCCCAGGCCCAAAGAGCGGGGCTCACTTAAATACTTGGAACTTCCTTAAATCCTTTCCAGAACATGGTAGATATAAATAGTCTGTCATGCAAGACCTGGGAATATCTGCCAAAGGCAAGCATTTCTTTAGATCAGATGACTTTCTGGCATACTGTAATTACTTGCAGTCCCATGGATAGGGTTTCAGGCACTATCTCTGCATTTATCTTTTTAATTTGCTTTCTGAATCCTTTAATTGGGAAAGAGATGTCATTGGGTAAATGCACAAATTGGAAATCTTTTCTTGGATTTCACATAGGAAGTAGTTTAATTCTTAAAAATATATTTCAGAAGAGTTGTAAACTAAAAAATATTGTTTAGAAATAAGCTATGACAGTGACTCAAACATTGTTTTGAACAAACAGTATAGAACTACACGAGAAAACCATTCTTATTTTGTAGTGGCCTCTTGAACTACTAAAATTGATTCTAGATTACTTTTGGCTCACTGCAAAAATTAGACTAATCTCCTGAATTTTGAATATTTGCCACTTGTGGAGGTATTTCTTAAACTAGATGCGCTGGGACAGCTTTGAGTTCCACTGGACTTCGTATAGTTTCCCAGGAAATCTAATGATGGGGATAATACTCATGCCTAATATGTTGTAATTTGGGGAAAGAATGGCCCTATAACGTGCCACAAGAATAGAGACTGTAGTACTTAGAAATGGTAGTTGTTTTTGTAAAATTGGTGGTCTGATATAATTCTGTTTTTCTCTTTCTAGTTGTCCAATCTGGAGATTCCACATCAAGGAGTGCAAGTGGAAGGTGATGGCTTCAGCCATGCAATTCGCTTATTAAAGTAAGCCCCTGTCATGTGTTTCACTTGGTGCCATATGTTGCAGTCACACTCTGAAAGCTGCTTCTCTTCCATGAGACAACATAAAGCAGTGTTCAGAACCTGTGGGTGTTGTGGATTTCTGCATAGAGTTACTAGGGTCTGGGGGAAAATTCCCTTTAATCTATGGAGTGGCAATCCAGCATCACTTGGTTTTTTTGTTTTGTTTTGTTTTGTTTGTTTGTTTGTTTTGAGACAGAGTCTCGTTCTTTTGCTCAGGTTGACTGGAGTGCAGTGACACAATCTTGGCTCACTGCAACCTCCCAACCTCCGCCTCCTAGGTTCAAGCAATTCTTGTGCCTCAATCTCCCAAGTAGCTGGGACTACAGGCACACACCACCATGCCCGGCTAGTTTTTGTGTATTTTTAGTAGAGACAGGGTTTTGCCATGTTGGCCAGGCTGGTCTCGAACTCCTGGCCTCAAGTGATCTACCTGCCTCGGCCTCCCAAAGTGCTGGGATTACAGGCATAAGCCACCGCACCTGGCCTCACTTGGTATTTTTGGATGTCTTTTCATTCAGCAGATATATATTGAGTGTGACTGTGTGTCAGGCTTGAATTCTGACATCCCCTCAGAATGCTGTCGGTTCATAAAGCAGAGGAGTATGGGCTAGTTCAGAAGTCAGGAAGGGTATCCCTGAGGAGGTACCAGTTGTACTCGGACTGAAGGAGAGGTGAGAATAAGAGGAAAGTGGGGCAGAGGTAGTGGAGGTCCTAACCAGAGGGGTAACTGCTAATGTGAAGGCTTAGAGGGAAGAGAGAGCTTGGCATTTTTGTGCTGAAAGGAGTTCGGCATGGCAGGAGATGGGAGAAATGAGGCTGGAAATGTAAGCAGGAATTGGTCAGATCCTTTAGGCCTATGTAAATGTCCTTCAACAATTTAGGTTTTATCCTAATGGCACTAAGAAGCTATCAGATGATTTTAAGCTAAAACTGACATCATTAGATAGGTGTTTTTGAAAGCTCAACCTGATAGCAATATGGAGAATAAATTGAAGGGGAACAAGACTAAAGTAATGAAGTTGGTGAAATGGTTCACATTAGAGTTGTTGGTAGCTCAGAGCAGAGTACGTTCCACAAGGAGTTAGGAGAGAAAGTATTCACGAGTTGTGATTAGATTGGTGTTGAAGGTGAGAAAGAGGGGAAAGTGGCAAAGATGATTCTTGGTTTTATCTTGGGCAAATGATGGATGGTGGCAGTGCTTTCTGAGATAAGGGACACCAAAGATGTGAGTTTGAATGGACTTTGCTAAGTTTAAGGTGCCTGAATACCCTTTGGGCATGTGTTTCAAGCTCAGGTAACAGATCTGGGAAGGAGAAGTAGATAAAGTCATCACCATGGTGATAGTAATTGAGCTGGGGTAGTAAATTATATCACCAGGAAAGAATATGCAGGAAATGGGCATAGGGCTTAGTTCTAATGGACAAAGGACGAGGAGCCAAAGGATGCTTAGAAGTAAAGCTAATGTGGTACATGTGCTTTATAAAGTGACCCAGTATGGACTTGCAAAGCCAGAATACCATCTAAGAGATCAACCTTTTTGGTCCAGGAGACAGATTTCTTTGCAAAGGAGAGGTACACTTTATTGTTTCCCAGGTGTTGCTTAATGATATAAATTATATAAGCAATTTTTATTTATTGAATTCCTCTGTCTGCTAAGACATAGCAGCTCTGCAATTTGAGCAATGGGGCTTTACCATTTGTTATATAGGAATCTGTTTCTGTGGAAGGTAGAGCTAGCAAATAGTGTCACATGACCCATGTGTCATTAGTGCTCCCTTTAGATACCACAGAATTGAAGAACTAGAGTAGTTCCTCTTCCAGGCTATCTTAACACCATTTCTACAAAAACATTTTCAGGAGAGAGAGAACTAGTCTTATAATGGAAATCAGTAGGAAAATGCAATACTTTCAATTGCGTTTGGTTTTGAATTGCTTTGCCTTGAATATAGGTTATTTTTTTTTCTTTTTACTCTTCTTGGCACCTGTAGATAAGTTGATAATTTGCATAATATCTTGTTCTCGGCATTTTTACAAGAGAAATTTCAGTCTCCTTTCTTCTTGAACTCAAGGGAATGCGTAAGAGTCCTACCTAGGAAGGAAGTACTTTATATTTTTTTAGCTTCATTTTATAATAACTCTTAAAGTCTTTAATCCTGGCTTTTGTTTTCTTTATTTTAAAATGTAAAGGAAAATATACATAAATGGATATGTTAAAGATAACTGTTTGTCCAGTAAGTGCTGTCCATTGTTGGAGTAGGGTATAGAAGTGAAGAAGGAAAAAGTAAATAATAAATGTCTCAACATGATTTTATTAAAATCCTATATAGACCTAATTAGTATGGAATTGGACTCATGCATTTATTTTCAGAAACTCTTGTAACAAACTTTTAGTCCTGGATATATTAATATTGAATATGAATATGAGTTGATACTTCAAAGCTTTAAAATTGGCACACTTTCCTTCTCTTTGCCAAAAATACATTCTGTTCTTGTTCTACTTTATCTCCTTGAAAATGTATTGAGCAGGCCTCCTTGATGCATCTCTGCAATCATATTATCAAATGTATCATGGTAAACTTCTTCAGTTGCTATGGTTCATGGACCTGTTGCCTTGTGCAAATTCAAGAACCTTGATCCTATAACCCAAATCAGGCTTGGGACACAAGTTTTGAGAGCGGCATGCTCATGGTGCCTAGTTTTGAACACTTCAGCAAACTTCCTACCTTCTGGTTGAACTCATGTCACAGTCATGCGCAGTAGTAAAGGTCCTCTGGCCACACCCACGAGGGTTTTTCATTTCCTCCATTGTGTTTCTTTGCCTCCTATAGCTTATGCTGATAATGCACAGGCACAGCTCTGTTTTTGCAAGTTGTGCGGCCCAGCTTGTCCTTCACACACGTGTACAGTCTTTATAAAAACCTCTTCACTTTCCTTTTAGGCACACTCATGCTGCTTTTGCTAGTACTTTCAGTGATCTCCCTGCTTTTGCACTGCAGGGCCATAGTGGGGTTAATGATGTTTGTAAAAGCCCTCACAACAAAGCTAATACACATCTGCCAGACCATAAAAGACCATAACCTGGCTCCTCAATTTGTTTAATACTGAGAAGTACAGGAGAAAAGTTGGTTAGGAGCAGCCGTGTAAAGCAAACATTTTTGAATTGGTAAAAATTTTCAGATAGGTTAATCCATTGTCCAGAAAATATCTTCCACGGTTCTTAATTTTTGGCTACTATAGTACTATTTTGCAGTATTTTAAGTTTGTAACAATTTTGTCAGGTTTCCTTTTGGGGAACCTGGTTTTGGGTTGTTGTTTTTTTCCCCCTCATATGATCATGCTGGGAAGATAAAAGTTACAGTTTATTTTTATTCATTCTGTTCCATTCATAACCTTAAAAGCAAGTAACTATTTTACGGGTGCCTTGAGGTAGAGCTCATTGTATCTGCATCACAGATTAAAGTGATATACAATGCACTTTCAGGGTTCCGCTGTCCCTAAGAGCATAAATGGAAAAGAGGCTTACACTAATGTTAGTTCTCACTTGAACACATACTGGCTTCTGTGCTTTCCTTTTCTAACTAGATAGATTTTGTGAAAAACCTGTTTTATTTGAAAGGAAGATAATGTACTGCATTTATATTTTCAAACTTGAGATTTAAAAATCTGTCTGAATTGGCTGCTTTATAACTCCTATGGGGAGGGCTATGTTGTGAGGGGTAAGGGCAGGCAAGTCGTCAGTATACCTGTCAAGTTGAAAAACAGATAAGTGTATGCAATTTCTGTAATAACTATCCAAAATATAGTTGCACAAAATCTTTCTGGTAGTGATAAAAACTATATAGTGTGAAAGATTAACTTTTGAAAAACTTCAAAAGCTGTATATTGAAGAGGAGCTGTGATAGAAGTTTTAATTAGCACATGCAATCTGTTTTTTACTCTCAAGTTGTTTATTCCAGGTCAGTGGTTCTCCACCCCAGGGCAGTTTTGCCCTGCAGGGGACTTTTGGCAATGTCTGCAGATGTTTTTGATCATTTACTGAGAAGAGGGAGTAGGAAGTGCTACTGGCACCTAGTTGGTAGAGACCTGGGCTGCAAAAAACAGCCCCCTCACCCCACAACAAAGGATTTTCCAGCCCCAAATGCCAATCCTGCCAAGACTGAGAAACTTTGTTCTAGGTGTTATATTCTGAATTAAGGGGTCTGAACCAAGATTCCATAATTCCAATTATATTTGTTGGTTTTTTTTTGCCTCAATATAGATATTTATTATACCAAATCTGAGAATTAACCACCTTCTGTATGAGGTAAAGGTTATATATAATTAAATAATATCTCTCTTTTTTTTTTTTTTTTTTTTTTTTTTTTGAGACGGAGTGTCACTCTGTTGCCCAGGTTGGAGTGCAGTGGCCGGATCTCAGCTCACTGCAAGCTCTGCCTCCCGGGTTTACGCCATTCTCCTGCCTCAGCCTCCGGAGTAGCTGGGACTACAGGCGCCCGCCACCTCGCCTGGCTAGTTTTTTGTATTTTTTAGTAGAGACAGGGTTTCACCGTGTTAGCCAGGATGGTCTCGATCTCCTGACCTCGTGATCCGCCCATCTCGACCTCCCAGAGTGCTGGGATTACAGGTGTGAGCCACCGCGCCCGGCCTATAATATCTCGTTATTTTATCTCTTACTGAAATTAACTCATAAATAGCTAAAATATATTACCTCATAATGTTTTATGACCAATGAGATAGTTTGTAAAGCTGTAGAAAGAACATGGATAGGTAGATATTTTAAGAAACCAAGCTACTACATTCCTCTTGTGTATGTGATGTATGTGTGACAATATGTATGTTAAACGAGTTAATACATGTAAAGGTCTATGAAAATAAGGGTTACCTCTACAGAGGAGGAGGTGGCAAAGTGGGGATAATGAACCTGGGATTTTATCATGGTTATTCAGTCAGTGACCAAGATTTGGTTTTACTGCAAGGGAGAATTAACATACATGGGGCCAGGCTTGGTGGTGTGCATCTGTAATTCCAGCTACTTGGGAGGCTGAGGTGGGAGGATCGCTCAGGAGTTCAGGGCTAGCCTGGGCAACACAGCAAGACTCCATCTCTTAAAAAACAAAACATACGAATACCTGCTGTGTCAGCCACCATAAGCACTTTCATTTTCTTCATCAATGACACATAAAGTAATTCTTCATCTCTATTTTGTAATTGGGAAATTCAGAGACATTAAATGTGGCGAGTCAGAGTTAGAATGTGGGTCTCTGACTCCAAGGCCCTTATTGTTTGTACTGTATCATCCTGTCTTCAAAGAGTGGTTTTATAAGGATTTGTTCCCCTTAGCTTTTCCTTGAGGATGTTCTAGATAGATTTTGTAGAAAACCAGTGTTCTTGATTTTCATTCTGTAGAATTGTAGTCTTTTTTAAAGAACAAAATTATGAATAAAGACAAACATCACTGTTAAAATGAGAGTTCTAATCCATATTGATGTGAATGGAAATGGATTAAATACTATTAATTGCTGTGAATTGCTTCCTGCCTTGGCAGAAGGTATCTAGAAGTGGAGTTTGAACTGAAGCTCTAATGTCATACCCTGTCTGTCATTGTGTACATTGCGCTTTGTCTGTGTAAAGTGTATTTCATATGCTGTCTTTTATCACCAGAATTCCTCCCTGTAAGGGTATAAGTGAGGAAACCCAAAAGGCTCTGGACCGCGCTCTTCTTGATTGCACTTTCCGATTACAAGGTAGAAATAACCGCACTTGGGTAGCAGAGTTAGTGTTTGCAAATTGTCCACTTAATGGCACTTCTACCAGGGAGCAAGGTGAGATGTTTCACACATTTTGTCTTTGCATATTTCTGGATTTTTTTAGTATCGGTTACTATTAATATTCTCTTTTAATCCTGTAGGCCCATCCCGGCACGTTTACCTGACATATGAAAATCTGTTGTCTGAGCCTGTTGGTGGTAGAAAAGTGGTTGAAATGTTTCTTAATGACTGGAATAGCATTGCACGATTATATGAGTGTGTGTTGGAATTTGCACGTTCTCTACCAGGTACATGTAGAGATAATCTCCTTTTTAAATAAATAATAATAAAAAAAAAAGTCCATACCCTTTTTTTTTAACTGAAGAAGTAAAACATGCACAGTGTTCAAAGCAAAAAAAATCAAAAGTATATCTAATAAAACTTAAGTGTTCCTTTCACTTCAGACTTCAATTTCCTTCCCCTAAGGACAACCACTGTTAAGTTTCTTTTGTTTGCAAAAATTTTACACACAGGTATACTGTATCATAATAATAGTGCTTATTTACTGTGTGCCATACAATATTATAAACAGTTTGCTTGTGTTAACAAATGAGTTATCTTCACAGTCTTCACAATCACAATCATGAGGTGAGTATTATTCCTCATTTTACAGAAGAAAACAAGTTGCAAAGACTGAGAACTTTGTATAAAGTCCCATAGCTAGTGAGTGGCAGAGTTGGAATTGGAACCCTTTAACCACTATGCTAGACTGCTTCAGTGTATCTCACCTGCCCTTGTCCCCTTTTGTAGAAATGGAAGCATATTATTTATTATGCTGTTGCTTTTTTTTAAACTAAGTTACTTAACTAGAGACCTGTCTGGGCATATAATATTGCCAAAATGCCGTCTTATTCAAATTTATATTTTAAAATTTTACATGTATAATATTAATCTCCTTTTTGTTTCCTTTGGTTTAGACATACCCGCTCATCTAAATATTTTCTCAGAAGTTCGTGTTTATAATTACCGCAAACTTATCTTGTGTTATGGAACCACCAAGGGAAGCTCAGTAAGTCTGATTGAAATGCTGAAGTTCCTGTCTTACGAATTTTTTAAAAATCAAGAATTAAAAAAACATGAAAATTGCCTTAATATAAGTAAGAGCTCAAGTAAAAGTTAGGGATAAAATGGTAAATTTTAAATGCTTGTGGCTATAAATATAGTATACTATAATGCTTAACTCTTTAAAATTGAAAACAAAAATAATAACCCTGTGATGGGGTATATGATGTTGAAGCAATTTGGATAAGGTAATGTACTGATGGTGTTTGTATTTTTTTCTTCACTGATTACAGATTTGCTTGGCAATGTGATTATTGTAAGGAAAATTATGTATGAGTGGTTATAACAATATGGGATGCTTTTGCTTTTGGGCACATGAATGTTAACATTGTTTCATCTTAATCTTGAAGTATTTCCTGTAATCTGTAGTTCTTTATTTTTTTCCCACCTCACATGTAAAGTCCTAGAAATGTAGTATAAAAATGCAGCCAACTGGTTTCTCTCTAGACTTCTACGTCAAGTAATGTCAGGTTACTTGAGCTTTTTAATATCTATTAACCAAATGTATCTGTGTTCAGAGTGGCACCCTTCCCCTTTATGACAGTGCTCCTTAGTTGATGGTACCAAGAGTGTGACTCTTCTTTAGTTCAAGAGAAAAATGAAAAGAAAAACTAATGATAATTTTCAAATAAAGTTTAATAAAGTTGTTTTAGCGCCTTTCTGTTTTATTTAGTAAAAGAGGACTAACACATGGTCAGGGAATGTACTTTCAATATTAACACATATTAGCACATCTGGAGTTCGAATCCAGTCTTATTTTATTGCTTGTTTTCCAAAAAAAAAAAAAAATCTCCTTTAGATTTTTGGCATTTTGCCTTACTTTTAACATTTTTTCCCCCTACTTGAATCTGTTACTTTCTCAGTTTCTGAAACATGTAATCTTTTTCATTTAGATTAGTATCCAATGGAATTCAGTCCATCAAAAATTCCACATTTCTTTGGGAACTGTTGGCCCAAACTCAGGTTGCAGTAACTGTCACAATACCATTCTCCATCAGCTTCAAGAAATGTTCAACAAAACACCAAATGTGGTTCAGTTATTACAGGTAATTAAGTTTATTTTCTGTCTAAAAATAAGACTTAGTATGCCAGCCGTGCTGGTTCACACCTGTAATTCCAACACTTTGGGAGGCCAAGGCGAAAGGATTGCTTGTTCTCAGGAGTTCAAGACCAGCTTGGGCAATGTGGCAAAACCCTGTCTCTATAAAAATACAAAAATTAGCCAGGTGTGGCGATGCATGCCTGTAGTCCCAGCTATCTGGGAGGCTGAAGTGGGAGGGTCACCTGAGCCTGGGGAAGTCAAGGCTGCAGTGAGCCGTGATTGTGCCACTGCACTCCAGCCTGGGTGGCAGAATGAGACCCTGTCTTAAAAAACAAACAAACAAACAAACAAAAACAGCATTTAGTGTCTCAGGCAAAACTCTTCAAAAGATCATGGAGACTTGTCTTTAATGACTAAGGCTGATAACTTTTGTCTTCTATATCTTGAACACTTCTTTGAGAATTTTCTTTGATTCAATGTGGACCCAGTGATCTAGTTTGCATTCTCTTCAAGGGGAAGTTTTATGGAATCTGCCAGAAGGACGTTGTCTTGTTTTTGACATTTATACACTGAAAATTCTGAGGTTTTAACGTTTGTACAGAAACTGGCTGCTCTCACTGTGTTTGTTCCTTTTAGGTACTGTTTGATACTCAGGCTCCATTAAATGCCATCAACAAACTCCCCACTGTGCCCATGTTGGGCTTGACCCAGAGAACCAACACTGCCTACCAGTGCTTCTCCATTCTACCACAGTCATCCACCCACATCAGACTGGCCTTCAGGAACATGTATTGCATCGATATATACTGCCGGAGTCGAGGTGTTGTGGCAATACGGGATGGTGCCTATAGTCTTTTTGATAACAGCAAATTAGTTGAAGGTTTCTATCCTGCACCAGGACTAAAGGTAACAGACTTTAGTGTTATAACATGAGTAAACATAAAAATTATCTCTAAAATAGTTTCTTTGATGGGGAAATAATGGGGAAAAGCAACAAATTCCTGTTTAAATTTAATATAAGTAGCAGTGTTAATTCATCATCTCTATAACTTCATTCTGAAGCAGCTAGAAGTTCTCATAAAATGCCGTGCTTATGTGTATGAGATGATTAAAATATTTTTCTTTACATTCTTACCTTCTGATTAGTAGGGTGAAGATACTAAAGAGAGTTGTATTTGGTCTTTGGAACTTTAAAAGTAGTTTTTATCATTGATTTTTGAAAAGATTTGGTCATCAATTATACTGTGATGCTTATTTATTTATTTATTTATTTATGAGACAGAGTCTCACTTTGTCACCCAGGCTGGAGTATAGTGGCACGATCTTGGCTCACTGCAACCTCAGCCATGTGGGTTCAAGTGACTCTCCTGCCTCAGCCTCCCCAGTAGCTGAGATTATAGGCATGTGCCACCACACCCGGCTAATTTTTGCATTTTTAGTAGGGATGGGATTTCACTATGTTGGCCAGGCTGGTCTCAAACTCCTGACCTCAAGTAATCCACCTGCCTCAGCCTCCCAAAGTGCTGGGATTACAGGTGTGATGTAATCTGTGCCTGGCCTGATGCATTTTAAAAATGTAAGGTCCTGGACCCTCGCAAAGTGCCAGGATCACAGTAACCTGTGCCTGGCCTGATGCTTTTTAAAAATGTAAGGTCCTGGACTACAACTGCCAGAGTGGTTAACTGATGTGATAGCTCAGTTGTATGTGTTTTTTGTCTGGAGTCAAATAAATCTAAAAGGCTTGATTTGAAAAATAGTCTCCTGCAATTCACTCTTGTCATTTTCTTGCTCCCCAGATGCCCTGTTTTCAATTCTTATATAGCTGATTATCTTGGTATTTATATCTTTATCTCTAAGTAGAATGCCTACATTGCTATTTGTTTACTTTTTGGTTGAGGGCATTATCTGATTCTCACAATGGAAGATGAGCATTCTTTTTTTTTTTTTTTTTTTTTTTGGAGACAGGATCTCGTTCTGTCCTCCAAGCTGGAGTGCAGTGGCATGATCATGGCTCACTGCAGCCTCAACCACCAGGGCTAAATCCGTCCTCCCACCATACCACTTCAACTTCCCCAGTAGCAGGGACCACACCCGGATAATTTTTGTATTTTTTGTAGAGATGGGATTTTGTCATGTTGCCCAGGCTTTAGTTGTTATTAAATTCTTTTTTATGTGTGCCTTCCTCCTTCTAGGCTGCTCTCAGTACATAAACACATTTGTCTTTCCTCCTATCTTGGTAACATGGTTAGGTAGCAATTTTGATTAGATTATTTTTCAGCATTTGCACTGTTATGAATATGTAAGCATTGCTGCAACCAAGCTTACTATGATTATTTTTCCTGTCTTGCTCAACATTTTATTTTATTGGGAATATTAATTGGGTCTTTTTTGGTTTCACTTTCTCTATAGTACCTATCACTAATTAACCTTAAACTCTCTCCTATTTATATAACTACTTTTAGTATGTTCAAACATATCAAGATACCTTATTGATTTAATCTTGAAGAAATCTCTTCAATAGGCCTCTGACCTGCTCCAATTTGAACTGATAGCAGTCTGGGCCTTCTACACAGTTTTCACTTAGGAATCTGCAAAAGGATGAAAGGGGAGATTCCTCTATTTCTCTTTTATGTTGCATGTTGCATGCCTTGTGTCGTGGGCCCCTTGTTTTTTTTTCTTAGTTTATTTCATTGTTTTGATTACTGGGAGAAGGTACATGGTGGGTGGAGAGTTAATTTGAAATCATGTATGCCTGAAAGCATCTTTAGTTTACCCTCATCTAACTGAAGTGGCTAGGTAAAGAACTCTAGGTTGCAATCATTTTCTGTAAAAATTTTGAAGATACTACTTCATTGTCTCCTAGCTTGCATTGTGACTATTGAGATGTGTAATGAGTTCACACTGTTGAACATTATGTGACTTGACTGGGCTCTTTCAGTCTGAAAACTTACATCGTTTTGCTTTGGGAAATTTCCTTGCACTATTTCTTTGTTCATCTCCGTTGTTTTCTCTGTTAGCTCGTTTGGGTACTCCCAGTGTTCTGATGCTAGGCATTGTGGACTTGTCCTCTAGTTTTCTTATTTCTTCTGTTGTTTGTTTTTTTTTTTTTTTTTTGGTCTCTTGTTTCTGGGAGATACCTCACTTTTTTCCTCTTATCCCTCTATTTTTTATTTCTATCAATATTTTATTTTGGCCATTCTTTAAAAATTTTTTTCAAAAGGTCTTTTTTTGTTTCAAAATGTTTATTTTAAACATTCTATTATATGACAACATTACTTTTTCTTCTTTTTATCCTACATAATCTCTATTTTATTTACCTTGCTTTTGTGTATGTGGGGGTGTGGTATTGATTTCTTTTATATTAGTGTCTTTCCTCAAATGTTAAGCGATTCTTAACTCCCTGCTCTTATTTAAAGGTAAGACTTATTGACTGTGGTCTTCATTGCAGGATGATCTCCTTGTGCCATTTCTTTGGGAAACTCCTGATATCAGTAGCTTTAGGTCTTTTTGTTGGACTGGTGTGAGTACCAAGACAGAAGTATCCAAATCTTCTGCATAGATGGTATGCATCTGGCTCTCAATATTGGGAAAGTCAAATGAGAAAACGAGTATTCTCAAATTTATGTAGACTTTGATCCCCATTTTTTATATGGTAGTCCTTCTCTCAATTGATCTTGGCGTCCCTCAAGTCAGAGATCCTCCTCCAGGGTGGAAGAGATCAACCCAGCTCAGTGAGAATAGCAGAGGATCTGGGAGGGTCTAAATGTCTCTTAGACTTTCACTTAGTCCTTCTGTTATTAGTCCCACTTTTATCCCCACTTCCAAAGGTACCCATATTAGTCCGTTTTCACACTGCCGTAAAGATACTACCCAAGACTGGGTAATTTATAAAGGAAAGAGGTTTAATTGACTCACAGTTCCACAAGCTTAACAGAAAGAATGGCTAGGAGGCCTCAGGAAATGTACAATTGTAGTGGAAGGTAAAGGGGAAGCGCAAGAACAGGGGAAACTTCTACTTATAAAACCATTAGATCTCATGAGAACTCACTATCACAACAGCCTAGGGGGAACTGTCCCCATAATCCAATCAATCAGTCCCTCTGTCAACACATGGGGATTATAATTCGATTACAATTCAAGATGAGATTTGGGTGGGGACACAGAGCCAAACCATATCAGTGCCTGATACTGCCAGTTCCAAAGTGTCTCGGGGATATGGATGGAAATAGTTTGCTTCTTGGCTTTCCCCACAGCTTACTTAGGATACAGCTTTCTCACATTGGATGGTTCTAGTTGCTACTAAACCATCTGCTTTGCAGCCTCCAGGATGTATTGCTGTTTTTTCTGTTCTCCCATTCTTTTTGTCTTTGTTACTTATTGCTTCAAAATTTTTTTTCCAGTAGTTTTAGTGGGGAAAGAATGCAGTGTGTGTTGTGAGCCCATCATCTTTAATTAAAAGTAGACTGTCGACTTTTTTTTTTGAGATAGGGTCTCACTCTGTTGCCCAGGCTGGAGCACAGTGGTGGGATCACGGCTCACTGCAGCCTCAACTTCCCAGGCTCAAGCAGTCCTCCCATCTCAGCCTCCCTAGTAGCTGGATCCACAGGTGTGCACTGTCATGCCTGGCTGATTTTTGTATTTTTTGTAGAGATGAGGTTTTGCCATTGTTGCCCAGGTTGGTCTCGCAAGGGATCCTCCCACCTCAGCCTCCCAAAGTGCTAGGATTATAAGCATGAGCCACTGTGTTCAGCCCACTTTGGACTTTTAATAGCTCTCTAGTGATTCTGATAAGCTTATGATAGAATACTGGGGATGTAAGGAGTGTTAAAGAGAATCTGTGCTTGAAACATAAACTCTGATAGCCTTGCTCAGTTTTGACAATATATAAAAACAAGGCTGTCCCACTCTTAATGGTTCAAGATTAAATCATGTAATATAAAAAAGGAAAAAATTGGATCGTTTCTTACTCAGTTTTCCTTTCATATTTTCTAGTTTAAAAAGTGAGAGCGCTCACTAGCTGGGGAATTTTCCAAGTTATGGCCAATATGCTTTTCATTTTTTACCCTCATTTCTGGATTAGAAGTTAATAAGAAAATATTATGATCTGATGGTAAGAGGTGCCAGGATGTACTTCTTTCTTCAACTTTTTGCTCACACAATATTTCTTAGTTGATATGACCTTTTTTTAGATGCTGTTTTTGTTAACTGTTTTCCTTAGTTTCCAGCTTCAAAATTAACAATATTTCTTCTAGGTTGTCCTAGTAATGATCTTCAAGGATCAACATACTATGTTTCTGTTTAAATATTCTAAATAATTTAAAATGTTTTGCTAATAATGTTAGGTAAAATAATCTAATTTTTACCTGTTTATATCCGTAGACGTTCCTGAATATGTTTGTTGACAGCAATCAGGATGCTCGAAGAAGGTCTGTAAATGAGGACGATAATCCCCCTTCTCCTATAGGAGGAGATATGATGGATTCTTTAATATCGCAGCTCCAGCCACCACCCCAGCAACAGGTAATATCTAGCCAAAATTCCAAGTGGTATCACATTTCTGTAACTTCACAGGTTCTATAGGCATCAAAGACAAGGAGGTCCTTGGTGGGCCCGAGATGCCCAGGAAATACTTATGAAATAATGAGTTACAGAAGGAGGTGAGGAGGAGACTTCCAGTGACAAGAAATGAATAGTGTTGGAAACAGCATTCATCTCAGATCATTCACGCACTTAAAATGATGTTATATGATTCCAGGGATGGAAATATCATCCGCAGGATGTGAGATCTTTGAGAGAGTTTCCTCACCTTGTCTTGAAGGACAGATGCTATTAAAGTAGAGCACAGTGGACTAAATGTCTAGCGATGTTCAGTAGGGACTGCTACAGAGAACAGGTGGACAAATTTTCAGGGTTCTGTCCTCAGACCATTTGGATAAGCCACATCATAGAACCATAAGAGCTTTCAGTTCTGTCCTGTCACCTTCACATGTCTGAGAGTTGAACAGGCCCCTAGGCCAGCCATTGTTTTCTCACAGACCCTCCTGAAATAGAAGGTGAACAGTGATCATTTAGCCCTTCAACAGTCCTGTGTGACTCCCTAGTCTGAAAAATCCTCATGGAGGCTGTAGACTCTGGGCTGGAGTCTTCAGGGGCTCCATTTTTAGTTGTATATGAGCACACAGCCTCTAGGCAAGGCTCTTTGGCACATCCTTTAGTTTTGGTTTACAAAATAGCTCACTGCTTCTCACCCAGAAGCTTTCATGAATAGCATTGCTTGAAACCAGCATTGTGCAGAGAATCCTCTTAGCTTATTTTATTGCTTAGCTTCTGGTCTGGCTACTTAGTGACTACAACTTTCCAGTGCTTAAATCTTTGAAAAAATACTAGATTCTTACTAGAAGGAGGGTTTTTTGGAAGCTCTATTGTTCCTGACAGCTATTTAGGGTTACTTGCCTTCTCGCTGTTTCCCTTCTTGGCCTTCATGTAGAACAGGGAAGCTCAGTAAAGGCCTATGCGAATGTCTCTGTGTAGCCAAGGTGCTGCACTCTTGTGACAGACACTGACTCAGATGAGATACTAGCCCTCTGAGGATGCTGGGCCACCATGGGAGAGAAGTACCTTGGCCCAGCGGATATCAGAGCAGCTTTTTCCTTGTGGAAGCCACTTTCTTGCATTTTTTATTTTTCCTGTACCTGATATGGAGCAGGGAATGAGCCACATCCTTTGGGGGAAAGAAGTAACTGAGATGGGCTGTCTCATGACCATGGCCGTAGCAGGGCCAATGTTATAGGGGGGATGGAGGGAGAATGTGGTCCATTATTCTCTCTGTCTCCCAAGATAAGTTGTTCATTGGCCCCTCTATAATGATTTTTTTTTTTTTTTTGAGATGAACTTTTGTTCTTGTTGCCCAGGCTGGAGTGCAGTGGTGTGATCTCAGCTCACCGCAACCTCCGCCTCCCAGGTTCAAGTGATTCTCCTGCCTCAGCCTCCCGAGTAGCTGGCACTACAGGCACGCACCACCATACCCGGCTGATATTGTATTTTTAGTAGAGAGGGGGTTTCTCCATGTTGGTCAGTCTGGTCTCAAACTCTCGACCTCAGGTGATCTGCCTGCCTTGGCCTCCCAAAGTGCTGTTGTTACTGAAAAAAATCATAATTTGACACAGTGAGAGCCTGCAGCGCTAGTTTATTAGATACTCTGATTTGGCTAAGAGCTCTATACACCCAGTAGCATTTCATACTGAACATGAGATTTCTAACTAGGAAAATAGTTGCAAGCTAAGGCAGAAGGATTAGATGTGGGTAGATTGGCCAAAGGTTAGGATATTCTAGAAAAGTTAGAATGATTTGTCACTTTGGGAAAACTTGAGGAATTTTCTGCTTTTTCTTGCTCTGTATTCAACCTGTAGGTAGAGCCTTTTTGTTTGTTTTGTTTTTAAGTTAAAAAGTTTGACACTTAATACCAAGTCAGAATCCTTTTAAAAGAATATTCATCTGCCATGGTTAAATGTCTTTAGTCAGTGGCTTTGGCTTTATGTACTCCTAAAGATTGAGCCTTTTATTGAGCAGTTTCAGTTTTCAGTTTTTTCTGCTTATCAGATATCTGTGCAATGCTTCTATTTGTAAACTGTTCATCTCCCTGATAAGACAGTTGTGAGAAAAAATGTTCATAAAGGGATTCATGTACATTTTACTTGATGTTAGCAGGTAGCTTTTCTTCTTTTATGTAAAATGCTGTTTTAGTGTATAAGCTAGTCCATGAGAAAGGAAAGGAAGAAAGTATAAAAGTTTATGAATATCATAGTTTTAATTAACAAGTTAGTATGGCTTACATTTCCAAACATAAAGGTACATTCTACATTATTGGATAAAACAGTATGGGCAAATACATGATTTTGTAGCTTATGAGTTAGCCTGAATTCTATAATTTCTTTAAGATAGCTTAGAAAGAATCAATAAAAAAAAAAAAGTAGACAATCTGGTTTTAAAAATAGGTAAAAGATTCAAGTCATTTCACATAATAGGATGTCCAAGTGGCCGATAAGCACAGAAAAGGTATTCAAACATTATTTGCCATCACAGAAATACAAATTAAAGCTACAATGAGGTAACACTCCACACCCACAAAAATGACTTTAAGAAAAAAATTGATAATTATTTCCAACATTTGATGTTAGGAACAACTGAAACTCTTGTGTGGCACTAGAAAATATGTAAAATGTTACAACTACCTTGTGAAAGTGATAAAGATGAGTAAAGGTCAGGCTGAGCTACCATATTTCATTGATACTAAACGCCACCAAATGTAAGATGCATCAGTTTTTATCTACTGCTCAGAAAGAAAAAGCACTGCCAGTTAAACTAACATCCCATAAATGGAAAGAGACACCCTGATGTTAGAGATATTAAAGTGTGGGGGGAAAATGTCTTAGAATCAATGAAATGGTAGATAAATAATAGAGATAAATCAGTTATATGCTAGATATAAAATGAGCAAAAAACATCTTGAGGGATAGAAAGCATTGCAAGATCGGGAAAGAGGATGTTGCTATTTTAAAACATTTCGAAAGTCAGGGTTGTGTTGTTGATGTGTATTTATTTTGCATGCTTTTATACCTCATGTTTCCTATTTGGTAACCAACAAAGTGTGTAAATATTAACACTGTTGCTATAATTAGTGAAAGCCACACTCTTATGCTCCATGCAGTTGGCCATTTTACCAACATTTAATTTTCTTCTTTTCAGCCATTTCCAAAGCAGCCAGGAACATCAGGTGCTTATCCTCTTACTTCACCCCCTACATCTTATCATAGCACAGTCAATCAGTCTCCCTCTATGATGCACACACAGTCTCCAGGTAAGATATCACTTACTTTCTTGTCATGTTCAACTTTCAAATCCAAAATACACCCACCCCCCCCCCCCACATTGAGAAGCACTGTGCATCTAGCCTCAGGCTTCAGAGAGAATTCCCTTTCTAGTCTATGGCTAGATAGTTGTCACTCATTTATTATGGAAGGTTTGTGAAGTCTGTGTCCAGGCTCAGGAGCACTTTAAAAGGTTTAAATTAATGTCACCCAGAGCCAGACTCACAGCACAACTCCAGGGGGTGCTAATCACAACATGATCTGTATTACAGATCGACAGACTCTAAGGCCTATAGAGCCAAATCCTGCCTGTCATCTGTTTTTGTAAATAAAGTTTCATTGGAATGAAGCCACACTTGTTTATGTGATGTCTATGGCTGCTTTCCCACTATGACAGCCCTTTACAGAAAAAGTTTGCTAAGCCATGGAATAGGTGGAAGGGTGGCCTGCCCCCAGGCTCCGAGTCAGGCAGTGCACAGTCTGTTTGTCCAGACATAATGACTTTGTTGGCAGCCCTATGAAGTGTGCCATAAAAGTGCTTGAGAATGCCAAATTTTTGCTTTTAACTGAATGATTCAGTGGTATCTCTTGAGCACTTGCTCTGTGCCAAATGCTGCCTGGTGCTGGGGATTTAACAGTGAACCAGATATCAGCCCTGCTCTTGAGCTTATCATCTAGCAAGGAAGCTAGGTCATCAGATTTATTGGGGAGAATGACCCCTTGCCTACTAGGTCCTGGTAATATGTCCAGAGCATAATGATGGTTTTTTCAAAGAAAGTTTTAGCATAAAAGATGTGATATGTAATATAGGATGTAAAATATAAGAAATTAAATGATTTTTAAAAGCATGCATAATAAAACCTTTTATCTACTGTAAATATATCAGTCCACTCAACTAAAGAATACATTAAGTAGTTTAGTACCAATTAAAGGCATTCGGGCTTATCAGAAAACAGGACAAACAAAACTACATTAAATCCTGATTTTTAAGTAACAAACCCAACAAATACATCTGCTTTTAAGTTTTCACTTTGAAAAGCAGAATTTGCGGTGCATACTTTTCTCCTTTATAAAATACAAAAATTCTTATAGATATGTATATGTGTGTCTGTATATGAGAAATTTGTATTGACCAGAAAATCCTTTAATCTGCAGGTGGGAGATGTAATGACATAACTTATTCAATAGCTAATTCCATTTGTAAAATGAGAATAATATAAAACCTTTTCCATAGGGATGTTGTAAGAATTGAATGCAATAGTTCACATAAAGTGTTTAGCCTGGGGTGTGGTACATGACAAATGCCTCTTTGACCAGTCCATTGTAATCTGTCTTGTTGCCCAGATTGGGCTGCTCGACATCCCGCACTGCCTAGGCACTCGCACCCTGGCAGATCCCACCCCCACCATGTCTCACACGTAGCCATTCATATTGCTCTTCACATTACTTCAGTGGTGTCGTTTTAAAAAAATAGATCCTCATTTCTTAAATCTTTAAATTCACTTTTATTTGGGGGGTGGGGTGTGCTTCCTCTGCTTAGATTCCTAGATAAACAGTCTTCATCTGTAATGCCAAGTATGATGAGTGTTACAAAAAGGGTCACTTGGGCTTCCGAAAGAGCGTTCGATAAGGAGGGGTTCAATTGTTTGTTTCTTGGGGATGCCTTGTTTGCCTCCCGCCTTTCAACACTATTTAAGCCGAGACGTGAAGGGTGGGTCAGTTACCCAGGTGCAGGGACATGGACAAGGAGGATATCTCAGGCAGACTGTGCAGGGTGTGTGGAGTCTGAACTCCCAGAAGATGGTAGACTCTTCCAAATGGCTGGTGTGTGGAGAGACAGGGCTCTGTTCAAAATTTTGGCCTTTATTGTATGGGTAAATAGGAAGCCATTGTTGGATTTTAGTCTGGGTTAAATTTATACAACTGAAAGTGACAAGAGTGGTGGATGGGCAGATTTTACAGAGAAAGGAGCAGGGCGTTCTCTTGAACCTGTTGATTTTGCAAGTCCCCAGAGATTCCTAAGTCAAGATGTCCAGTAGGCAGTTGGCTGTATGAGCCTATGGTTCATCAGAGATGGTTGAGCCACAGATGAAGACTTGGAAGTTGTTGTTGTCATGTCTAGGGTCATTGAAGCCCAAGTGGGTAGTTGAGTCCACCCCTAGGAATACCAGTGGTCAGTAGGGAAGTAGCAGCTAGGGAGGAAGTAGGCAAAACAGGAGAAACAGGATTGTAGAACCCCAGGGGAGTGTGTTTCTAGGATAGGAGTTGACATTGTTTTTATACAGTAGGAAGGGAAAAATATTTTGAAATACTTATAGTAGTAGACAAGCATATATAGTGCTTACTGTGTGCCAAGCCCTAGTCTAAGCACTTTACCCATTTAATCCTCACAGCAAACCTGTGGTGTAGGTCCTATTATTATTGCCGTTTTATGGAGGAAAACTGAGACATGGAGAAGTTAGGTCGCTTGTCCAGATCATACAGCTAAATAAGTAAACATAAACACTTAAAAGTTGGTCAAGTTGATCAACATACTGACTGAAAGTAAGGCAGTGCTTTAGGTATTACAGAACACAAAAATATGAAATTATCTCACATAGTACAGTTCCCCTCGCCTTATCGCTCTCCGAGGTTTTAGTTGCCTGAGATCAACTGAGGACCAAAAATGGGCAAGTATAGTACAATAAGATATTTAGAGACAGAGAGGTACCATATTCACATAACTTTTATGATAATATACTGCTAAGAGTGTTCTATTTTACTGTTGTTAATTTTTTACTGTACTTAATTTGTTAATTAAACTTTATCATATATGTGTGTAGGATAAAAACAGGTTTCAATACTATCTGAGGTTTCAGGCATCCACTGGGGGTCTTGGAACATATCCCCTGTGGATAAGGCGGGGACTGCTATAGTAGAGAATTTGAAACATGCTGATATTAAAGGTAATTATGATAATGTAGCAAGTGTTTAAATGTTGCATTTATTCATAGTTTTGGTAGCCATAGTTCACCCTTTCATAATCCTAAATTAAAACTAGTCCTGTGGCTTTAAATAAGTTAACGTTTGCCTGTTTTTTATATCTCCAATCTCAGTCTCTCCGTAAGTCTAGTATTGTATTTTCTTTTTTCTTTCTTTTTTTTTTTGGAGACAGAGTCTTGCTCTGTCATTCAGGCTAGAGTACAATGGAGCAATCTCATCTTGCTGCAACCTCCACCTTCTGGGTTCGAGTAATTCTCCCACCTCACCCTCCTGAGTAGCTGGGATTACAGGCACGCGCCACTGTGCCTGGCTAATGATTGTATTTTTAGTAGAGACGGGGTTTCGCCATGTTGACCAGGATGGTCTCAAACTCCTGACCTCAGGTGATCTGCCCGCGTCGCCCTCCCAAAGTGCTGGGATTACAGGCGTGAGCCACCACACCCGGCCTTGTATTGTATTTTCTAACTGTCTATTCGGCATAATTTCCATGTAATGTCTGGTAGATACCTGAAACTCAGCATGGCTGAAACTAAACTCCGGATCTCTTCACTGCCCCAGTGCTCCTCTTCCCACAGACACCCCAGCTCAGTAAATGGCAGGCCCTTCCTTCCTGCTACTTGGGCTGAAGCTCTTCGAGTCATGCTGGACGTCTCTTTCATACCCATGTTCAGTCATTTACCAAATACTGTCAGCTTGATTTTCAGAATTTACCCAGAATCCAACCACTTTTCACTACCATAGTCTGTCACCTTTACCCAAGCCACTAGTCCTCTCTCACCTGAATTATTGCAGTCATTTCTAACTGGTTTTCCTGTCCCTACCCCTACCCTTGCTCTATAGTCTGTCCCACAGCAGCTAGAGTGATCCTTCTGGGACAGAAGTTCGTCCATGATTTCCGCTCCAAACTCTGCATTGGATTCCCACTCATTCAGGGTAAACCCTAAGTCCTTAGAGTGGCCCACAAGTCCCCATGTGATCTGGGACCCACCCCTCTTCCTCCAGCCTCTCTGGTGTCCTCTCTTCCCACTGCCCACCTCGTTCACTCTGTTCTTGCCACACTGGCTTCCTCCCTGTTATTTATAACTGCTTCCACCTTTGGGGCATTTGCACTAGCTCTCTGTTTGGCTGGAATATCTCATCCCCTGGGTATCCTCATGCCTAATCCTTTCTTCACGTGTCAGCTCACATGCCCCTTTCCTTAGAGAGGTCTTTTCTGATTGCTATATATAAGGAACAATACCCACCTCCTTCACTACACGATATTGTCCCCTTACCCTGTTGTATTTTTTTCCATAGCACTTACCTGACAGATACTTGTCTTTCTCATTCTATTAGAATATAAGCTTTGTTAGGGCAGGAATTTTTATCTCTTTCGTTAACTGCTGCATCCCCAGTGCCTAAAACAGTGCTTGGCATGAAGTCGGCATTCAGGCCTTCTTGTTGAATGAATAACTGAATAAAAAGTACACCGGATTTTTAATCAGTCAATATAAGAGCTAGAATTTGGGCCCATGGAATTGAACACTTTCTTTCGATAATGAAATCTTGCCAGTTTTTCTCTGTGTTATATATATGGGAGCTATACTACTCGTTTCTTTAGTTTGTAGAGAGATTTTTAACTTGGGGTCCTTGGACAGGACATAAAATGTGTCCTGCAAGATTATCTATAATTATTTTCCTTTATTAGGAAATCTGCACGCTGCCAGCTCCCCAAGTGGGGCTTTGAGAGCCCCATCACCAGCGTCATTTGTTCCAACTCCTCCCCCATCCTCGCATGGAATCTCAATAGGACCAGGGGCCAGTTTTGCTAGTCCACATGGTGAGTCCATACATGGAAATCGATACAGCGTAAGAGCTTGATGTGAAAATAATTTTTGTTGAGTAAATTTTTTCATTGCAAAATTAATACTTGTTTATTGAGGAAGTAGCAAAAATATTGCTCAAGCAAAAAGAATCAAATTTATCTAATTCCACCACACAGAGGTAATGACCAGTGAGTTTGTCTCTGCCTTGGACTCTCCCTTGCTGTTGCTCTGCCTTGCCCTTCCTGTCACATGCCCTGCTTGCCTGCCCTCTCACGTTTCTGTTATTCTCGCTTGCTCTCTACCCAGCTGCTTGTCTCCCCCTTCAAATACCTGCCCTTGCCCCCCTACAGTGGGTACCCTAACATAGGAATTGTTTTGAGACTTGAATTTTTTAACTTTTTAACTAAAAAATTTTATTTTGAATTGATTCAACTAGATAAAAATTAGAACCAGAACCAGAAGTCAGTGAAATGTTTCCTTTTTATTCCACCAACCACCAGTTCCTCTTCCCAGAAACATGTAGATATTCTTGCAGAGCTGTTTCATGCATACACAAGCAAATACATGCAAGTGTTCTTTCCCCTCTCCTTTACACACACGACAGCATACTTTACAGTGTTCAGTGCCTTTTTTCACTTAATATATCATGAGTATGATACCATAGAACATAAACAGGTTCCTCAGTTTTTAAGTTGTATAGCACCTGGGATTTTAGTTTTTACTATTAATATTTGTGGGAACATTTCTGTCACATCATCATACCATATGGCGTAATAATATCCCCTTGTCAGGGTGTACCATGACTTAACTGCTCTCCTATTGTTATATGTTTAGAATGTTGCCATTTTTTTCACAATTAAAAGTGGTGCCATCTGTGCTCATATCCATGATTGTTTCCTTAAGTTCCAAAAATGGAATTGTTGTATCAAGGGTTTTGAGAAATTCTAAAGCTTTCGAAACATATTGCTAACTGCTCATCTGAAAGGCTGTACCAGTTTCCCATACCATCATACAAGAATGTCTGTTATCCTGCATCATTGCCAGCAGGGAGTATTACATATTTTAAAGACCTTGGCCATTTTGATAGGTGAAAAATGGTATCTTATTGTTTAATGTGTTTCTTTTTTTCCTTTTTTTTTTTTTTTTTTGAGACAGGGTCTCTCTCTGTTACCCAGGCTGGACTGCAGTGGTGCAATCTCAGCACACTGCAACCTCGGCTTCTCAAGTTCAGGTGATCCTCCTGCCTCAATCCCCTCCCCAGCAAAGTAGCTTGGACTACAGATGTGCACCACCACGCCTGGCTAGTTTTTGTGGGGTTTTTTTTTTGTAGAGATGGGGTTTTGCCGTGTTGCCCAGGCTGGTCTCGAACTCCTGGACTCAAGCAATCCACCCACCTCAGCCTTCCAAAGTGCTGGGATTACAAGTGTGAGCCACCATGCCTGGCCGGTCTTTGGTGTTTCTTATTTTATACCTCCCAGTTATATATGCTTTACCTATGTTCTTGTGTTTTTTCTTACCCATTTGTAAGACTTAAGTAAAGACAATTTAGTCTCTGACATATACATGGTAAAAGTATTTTTTCAGTTTGTCATTTGGTTATAGAGGGATATAAAAAATATGTTGAAGGTATCTGGAGGATGAAATTTATTTATTTATTTTTTATTTTTGAATATTTTCTTGGATACCAATGGAGGATGAAATTTAAATATCAGATTGTTCAGGAAGTCACTGCTTTCAAAACTTGAGTCTTGGTTCATTTCTTAGTCAACGTAGCCTAAATAAAGAATATGGAAAATTTCCTTCTCCTCATTTGTCGAAGTTGGTTTAAAAATATATTTCTGCCTTTAAAGGAACTCTGAGATTGTTTGCTTAATATTTTCATGCATATAGTAGCATACACTGTTACATATTACACACATTGAAGCTTGTGTGAAGGTAAATTTTATCCTCTATCTTTATATTTTTCTAATTTTTGTATCATGTTAAAAAGTACCTTACACAAAATAGAGATTCAGTCATGACATGTTAACACACATCAAGCTTCAGTGAAACATCTTATTGGAAGAAAAAATAAAATTATTACTATGTAAAGATTTGAATGCTGTCAAGTAATTTTCAGTTATTAAAATATAGGTTTTGAGAATCATTTGTTTACCTTTTTTATAGGGACTCTTGACCCTAGTTCCCCATACACTATGGTGTCACCAAGTGGACGAGCAGGGAACTGGCCAGGATCTCCTCAAGTGTCCGGCCCCTCACCAGCAGCACGCATGCCTGGAATGTCACCAGCCAACCCTTCACTACATTCTCCGGTTCCAGATGCTTCTCATTCCCCTCGAGCTGGAACAAGTGAGTATCATCAACATTTTTATGTTCTTTTTTAGTATAACTCAAAGTGACGTATTTTGTTGCATCCTCACATTTGAAAGTCATGATCTACTTTTTGAGAGAGGATACTTAAAGGATATTACATAGGATCCTGATGAAGAGATGCATAAGGAGAGTGGAGTTTCCATGTCCTCTGTGAGCCTCCACATGTTTGGCTATCTGGAAGTTCTCCAAACTCTGTCCTTTTGGGTTTTTATGGAAGTTTCATCACGTAGGCATTATTGATTAAATCACTGGCCACTGGTGATCAACTTTGGGGATGGGGCTGAAACTACCAACCTTCTAATCGTGCCTTGTCTTTCCTATGATCAGCCCCCTTCCTGAAGCTACCCAGGGGCTGCCAGCCATCAGCCATCTCATTAGCATACAAAAGGACACTTAACCACTTTGAAGATTCCAAAAATTTTAGGATTTGTATGCCAGGAGCTAGGACAAAGACCAAATATATATTTCACAATATCACACATATTAACACAGAAGAGAATTATATACATTTATTGGTTAGCTTTTGCTACATAACATTTAGTGGCTTAAAACAATATATGATTGTTATATATTGGTTCACAATTCTGCAGGTTGGCAGTTTAGGCTGAGCACAGCTGAGTGATTCTTTCAGGCTCTGCTGGGCAGCTCACTTATGTGTCTGTAGTCAGCTGCTGGGTTTGTTTGGGACTAGGTGATCTAAGATGGCCTCAGATGGCAAGGTTTCGCTCTGCTTTGTGTGGTTTCGCACTTGATCTGAGGCTTGTTCACATGGTGGCTCAACAGGATTTTAAGGCAGGGAGTAGAAGCTGAGGCCTACAACTAGCCCAGTGTCACTTCCACCACATTCTGTTGGTCAGAAGCAAGTCACTAGGCCAGCCAGGTTTCAGGTGGAGAAATAGAGTTCACCCCTTAAAGGAGTTGCTGCAAAGTCATATTGCAAGGGGCCTGGACACAAGAAGGAGAAAAATAGTGGCCATTTTTGCTAACAGGTTGTTAATATACGATTGTTACACCACAAGGAGTAACTGCAACAGTACAGAATGATTTAGAACATCAAAGATTTGTGATGAAGGCAAAACAGGAAGCAGTGAGATAGTATGTATTTGTAAATGACATAACATGTTTTCCTTCCCAAAAGGTTCTCAAACAATGCCAACAAACATGCCTCCACCTCGTAAACTACCTCAGCGCTCTTGGGCGGCATCCATACCTACCATCCTCACTCACAGTGCCTTGAACATTTTACTGCTGCCCTCTCCAACGCCAGGCCTTGTGCCTGGTCTGGCAGGTAGTTACCTTTGTTCTCCACTTGAGAGATTCCTTGGATCAGTCATCATGAGACGACATCTTCAAAGAATTATTCAACAAGAAACGGTATGGGTACCTAGTGACCTTCTAAGTGGTGATTGTTAAGGGTAAAATGCTCAGTTGTCCTGCAGGATAGGATCTGAACTAACGTGACATTCCTTCACCTTCCCTCCTTTAACAAGCTCGTTAGAATTATGCTTTTCACCCTAAACTGGCATTAAAAATGGACTCCATTATTTTCTTTTCCATTCTTACGTTAACATAGTTCTGCATTATACAATTTGCTGTGCTGTGGCTTCTATGTTATGTGGCTAACATGAACCTGGAGATAGGTCTCTGCAGCACATAGGACCAGTGCGCACAGGATCTGGCCTTGCAGAGAATAGCATACCAGTAATTATTTGCCTTCTGGAGTGCCCGTGCAGGCAGACTGATTTTTTGAATCTGAGTCTTTATGGAAATAAAATAATTGGCTGGATGTGGTGGCTTAGACCTATAATCCCAGCACCTTGGAATGCTGAGGCAGGAGGATCACTGAGCCCAAGAGTTCCAGACCACCCTAGGCAATATAGCAAGACCCTCTCTCTACAAAAAATTAAAAAAATCATCAGGCATGCACCTGTAGTCCTAGCTACTTGGGAGGTGTAGGCAGGAGGATTGCTTGAGACCAGGAGTTCCAGGTTACACTGAGCTGTGATCATGCTGCTGCACTCTATCCTGGGTGATCAAGTAAGACCCTGTCTCTAAAAAAATAAAAATAGAAAAAAAATTTAAAGAAAATTATTTATGGTTACAAGGACAAAAGCTTCTTTTAAAATACATGAACAGGACAGGCACGGTGGCTCATGCCTGTAATCCCAGCACTTTGAGAGGCTGAGGTGGGCAGATCTCTTGAGGTCAGGAGTTCAAGACCAGCCTGGGCAACATGATGAAATCCCGTCTCTTCTAAAACATACAAAAATTAGCCAGGCATGGTGGTGTGCACCTGTAATCCCAGCTATATGGGAGGCTGAGGCAGAATTGCTTGAACCCGGGAGGCGGAGGTTGCGGTGAGCCGAGATCACGCCAGTGCACTCCAGCCTGGGCAATAGAGCGAGACTCTGTCTCATAAATAAATAAATAAATAAACAATTGAATTTTTAAAAACTCTTGTAGAAAAAAGACTTCTAAAAAAAAAAAAGAAAGAAGACTTCTAACTTATCCTATGGTGATAAAGCCTTAGGAGATAATTTATAATTGAGAGCACCAGTTCTAGAGTCAGGCTGCCTGGGTTTGTAGCCAGCCATACTACCTGCTAATGTGTGTTTGGGCAAATTACTTCAGATAATAGTATTTACCTAACTGATAACAGTTGTGGGGATTTGAGATATTTCATGTAAAGCCCTTAATATAATGTCTTGGCATTTTCATTATTTATAATTACTGTTATTATTGGTAGATGCATGTATTAATGAGGTAGTCAAAATGGTGAATGTTTAGGCTGGGCACCGTGGCTCATGCCTGTAATCCCAGCACTTTGGGAGACCGAGGCAAGCAGATCACTTGAGGTCAGGAGTTTGAGACCAGCCTGGCCAGCATGGCGACACCCCACCTCTACTGAAAATACAAGACCAGGCACGGTGACTCATGCCTGTAATCCCAGCACTTTGGGAGGCCAAGGCAGGTGGATTACTTGAGCCCAGGAGTTCGAGACCAGCCTGGCCAACATGGTGAAACCCCATCTCTACTAGAAATACAAAAATTAGCCGGGTGTGGTGGCACACGCCTGTAATCCCAGCTACTTGGGTGGCTGAGTCATGAGAATCATTTGAACCTGGGAGGCAGAGGTTGCACTGAGCTGAGATCGTGCCACTGCACTCCAGCCTGAGCAGACAGAGAGAGACTCTCTCTCAAAACAAACAAACAAAAACAAAAATTATCTGGGCGTGGTGGCACATGCCTGTAATTCCTGCTACTTGGGAGACTGAGGCAGGAGAATCGCTTGAACCTGGGAGGCAGAGGTTGCAGTGAGCCGAGATCGTGACACTGCACTCCAGCCTGGGCAACAGAGCAAGACTCCATCTCAAAAAATAAAAAAAGAATTAAAAATGATGAATGTTTAAAATATTCACTCCATGCTTAGTGTGAAGCCATTTTGCAACCTTCACACTAAGAGTTGGTACGGAAACGTTTTTGAATAAATTAGCATTCAAAAGAAAAAAGAGAAAAATAATAAAATAAACTAAAATCAGCACTCAAAATGGTTATCATCAGACCTGGGATCTAGCCTCAGCTATGCCACTTACTATCTATGTAAGCTTTCAGCTCTTTGACCTCATTTTGCTCAGCTGCATAATCAACATACTCTGCCAAAACAGGGGTCAGTAAACTATGGCCCCTGGTTGCTATGTCCTTCTCACCACCTGTTTTTGTAAATAAAGTTTTATTGGAACACAGCCACACCTGTTCATTTATGTATTGTCTATAGCTGCTTTCAGCTGTGATGACAACATTGAATAGTTGTGACAGAGACCATATAGTGCATAAAACCTGCAACTTTTTCTATATAACACTTTACAGAAAAAGTTTGTCAACCCCTGGGCTAAAATAAGAGCCTAATCCAGATCTAACCTTTTGTAATTGTACTCTGTATTTTTTTCTAATGTGCCACTTTAAAAAAATATATATATATAGTGGAAAATGTTCAGCATATACAGAAGTAGAATAGTATAATGAACTTCTGTACTCTCATCACCCACCTCCAACAGTTAACTAGTATCAGTATTGTTTCATCTAGAACTCCTCCCCTCAGATTTTCACAGCAAATCTCAGACATAATTTCTTCCATAAAAATTTTTGCATGTGTCTCTAAAAGGTATGGACTCTTAAAAAAAAGTGCACCATTCTCTACCTAAAAAAAAAATTTCTTTATCACCACATATCTAGTTAATATCCAGATTTCCCAGGTTGTCTCATTTTTTACACTTTGAATCAGAACTCAAATAAGTTTTTCTAAGTCCCGTTCAAAGTTTTGGTTCCCCCCTCTAGTTCTCCTTCTTCATCCTTATACAATTTGGAATCATTGAATATTTTTTTGATCCCTATGTTTTCTATCACATTGGTCAGTCCTCTGGATCAAGCTACTGAATGTATTCAGGCTCAAGTTTTTTGATGTTGTTTTGCAAGAATACTTCATAGGTAGAATTATGTTCTTCCATCAAAAGGCACATAATGTCTGATTGCATTTCTTTTTGCAATGTTGACAGCAGTTGATGCTGAATGCTGTAGGTGCCTTTGTTTTGGAATAGGTATCAACTTAGTGGTTTTGCTTTTGGAACAGTTCTCTCAGTAACATCTTCATTTTCTCTTTGATTTACATGTTAATTTGATGTGTCCTTATTTTGCAGCTGCAGCTGATAAATTCCAATGAACCCGGAGTGATCATGTTTAAGACTGATGCACTGAAATGCAGAGTTGCCCTTAGTCCCAAAACCAACCAAACGCTTCAGCTAAAAGTGACACCTGAAAATGCAGGACAGTGGAAACCTGATGAACTTCAAGTTTTAGAGAAATTCTTTGAAACAAGAGTATGTGTTTAATAATGCATAATTTGAATATAATTAATGAAACAGAAGCATTAATGTAGAATGAAGAATAACTTGCTTTATTTATCCCTGTAGGTTGCAGGACCACCATTTAAAGCTAATACGTTAATAGCCTTCACCAAGCTATTAGGAGCTCCTACACACATCCTGAGGGATTGTGTGCACATTATGAAGCTGGAGCTGGTAAGTTACAGAGATATACATTTCCAGCAAGGTTTGTTTGAGGAGGTTAGACTTGGTGGGAGCAGTGTTTATTGGTTTTCACCCATCTATATAGTTTCTTCTATTTTTCTCTTAAATTCTTAAATATTTTTAACTTAAATTTTATTTATCTTTGAATGGGTAACACAATTCTGTTTTATCTTTTGAATTTAAAACAAGATAATATAGTGAGAAATTTCCCATCAGTTCCTGTCTAGCTATCCCTGTCCCCTCCATCCCTGTCCAACTGTCTTCTGGCCAACCAGAGTTACCATGGCTTGCCTCTCCTTCCAGAGATGGTCCATTCATAAAAGCAAATAGCATTGCTCTCATAAACTTTTGATTGATTGAGACAGGGTCTCATTCCGATGCCCAGGCTGGAGTGCAGTGATGCGATCTCGGCTCACTGCAGCCTCAATCTCTGGGGCTCAGGTGATTCTCCCACCTCAGCCTCCTGAATAGCTAGGACTACAGATGCACGCCACCATGCCTGGCTTTTGTTGTTGTTGTTGTTTTTGTAGAGACGGGGTTTCACCATGTTGCTCAGGCTGGTCTTAGACTTCAGGTCTCAAGTGATCCACCCACCTTGGCCTCCCAAAGTGCTGGGATTACAGGTGTAAGCCACCGTGCGTGGCCTTCTTGTAAATATTTTAAATGAAATGATATTTACACATCCTGTTTTATACTTTTTTCCATTTTTATTATGAGCTAGTTTATAAATTTATAACATGTAATTTTAAAAAATCTGACTCCTCACCTTTGTTGGTCCTAGACTTTATGTCCTGAATAGCTGTTAAAACTGAAGTGTAGGCCGGACGCGGTGGCTCACACCTATAATCCTAGCACTTTGAGGGGCTGAGGCAGGCAGATTGCCTGAGCTCAGGAGCTCGAGACCAGCCTGGGCAATGTGAAACCCTGTCTCTACTAAAAATACAAAAAAATTAGCTAGGCATGGTGGCATGGCCTATAGTCCCAGCTACTTGGGAGGCTGAGGCAGAAAAATCGCTTGAATCTGGGAGGTGGAGGTTGCAGTGAGCTGAGATCTCGCCACTGCACTCCAGCTTGGGTGATGGAGTGAGACTGTCTCAAAAAAAAAAAAAAAAAAAATGGCCGGGCACGGTGGCTTACGCCTGTAATCCTAGCACTTTGGGAGGCCAGGGCGGGCTGATTGCCTGAGCTCAGGAGTTCCAGACCAGCTTGGGCAACATGGTGAAACCTCGTCTCTACTAAAAATGCAAAAAAATTAGCCAGGCATGGTGGCACATGCCTGTAGTCCCAGCTACTTGGGAGGCTGAGGTGAGAGAATCGCTTGAACCCAGGAGGCAGAGGTTGCAGTGAGCCGAGATCATGCCACTGCACTCCAACCTGGATGACCGAGTGAGACTCCATCTCCAAAAAAATCAATCAATCAGTCAATCTGAAGTGCAAAGTAAGAGACAGCAGGATGCTCCATGGGCAGCAGCTGCCTTCAGAGCACGGAATATCTGTTCTTGGTTTGTTGTTGGCCCTTTGGGGATTTCCCCTAGTTTCTGCATAGCTCAGTCTGCATTCGTGTTAGTTTTCTAGGGCTGCCACAACAAATTACCACAAGCTGAGTGGCTTAAAACAATAGGAATTTATTATCTCACAGTTCTGGAGGCCATAAATCCTAAATCAAGGGGTCAGCGGGGCCATGCTCTCTGAAGACTCTAGGGTTGAATCTATTCCATGCGTTTCTCTTAGCTTCAGGTGGTTCCAGCAGTCTTTGGTATTCCTTAGCTATAGACTCATCACTGCAACCTCTGCCTCTGTCATCACATGGTGTTCTCTCTGTGTGTGTCTCTGCCTGTGTCTCTTCTGTTCTTATAAAGGACAACAGTCATATTGAATTAAGGACCATTCTAATGACCTCATCTTAATTTGATTACATCTACAAAGAGACCTGGTTTTCAGATAAGATCATATTCATGGGTGCTGGGGGTTAGGAATTCGTGTCTTTTTCAGGTGTGCAATTCAATGCATAACAGCATTTAAAAACATGCCTTTTGGCTGGGTGTGGTGGCTCATGCCTGTAATCCCAGCACTTTGGGAGGCCAAGGTGGGTGGATCATCTGAGGTCGGGAGTTCGAGACCAGCCTGGCCAACATGGTGAAACTCCATCTCTACTAAAAATACAAAGAATTAGCCAGGCGTGGTGATGGGCACCTGTAATCCCAGCTACTCAGGAGGCTGAGGCAGGAGAATCGCTTGAACCCAGAAGGTAGAGGCTGCAGTGAGTCGAGATCACACCATTGCACTCCAGCCCGGGTGACAGAGCAAGACTCTGTCTCAAAAAATAAAAAATAAAATAAAAAGATACCTTTCCACCCTCAATATTTTTAGTGTTTGTGGTGGATGTGATGTCCAGGATATCAAACCTGGCGTATTGCTTGAAATGGAGGAGCATCTTGCTTTATTCACTGAACAAATCTTGGAGATCTTTCCATATCAGTATATAAAGGATGTCTTTGTTTTGTGTTGTTTAACAAAGCTTAGTATTTCATTAGGTGAATGTATTAAAATTTCTAAGTACTCCCAACTTGTTGGCCATTTTGGTTTCTTCTGATATTTTGCTGTTACAAACAGTGCCACAATAAAGAGCCTTTTTATGGATGTGCCAGTATACCTGTAGAATTGCTGGGTCGAAGGATATATATAATTGTAAGTTTGGTAGATTTTGCCAAATTGTTCTCCACAGAGGTTATGCCAGTTTATATTCCCACCACCAATGAGAGTACTGGCTTTTTCCCACATCCTTGTCAACAGTTTTATCAGTCTTTAGACTTTGGGTCTTTCTGATTTGTAGATTTTTAGGTCTTTTGATTTGTAGGGATTGGGTATGTACATTAGCGAAGTTAGCCCCTTGGGATATTCATTGTAAATATTTTTTCCTCGTTTTTCATTTGTGTTTTGACTTGACTTTTGGTAGGTTTAGCTATGCAAAATTTTCTTTTAAATAGTATAAATGTAGCAATATTGGTTTTTAAGTTTTCCTGATTTTGTATCATTGTTAGATTCTTCTCACTCTCAGATTTTGAAATAATCCTCCCAAAGTTTTTTTCTAATACCATTTGGATTCATTTTTTTAATTATTTAAATTTTTAAATCTATTTTTATTTATTTATTTTGAGACAGGGTCTCACTTTGTTTTGGTGTCAAATGTGAGGAGGTATGGATCCAACTTTTTCAGATGCTAATTTATCATATAATCAATCTTCTCTGTATGGGGAGATTTTGAATTCTTTCCTGTGAAAGTATGTAGTTATATAGATGGAATCAAGATGGCAGCTGATATATTTTTTCAATCTTACAGTGGTCTTTTCATTTTAATGTTTCTAGTGCTGATTTGAGTAACTTCAATTACCTCACTGGTTTTTTAGTTAGCGTTTTACTATACATATTGGGGCAATAGTATTCTTTTGCTAATAGTCTCAACATTTGGCTTCTGATCTAATAGGCTGTAGGAAACATTATTTATGTCAAAAAGAAATCCATTTGAATTTTTAAAGGAGTAAATATTTATGTGGCTAAAAAAGCACCAATGGATATAATTTAAAAGTCTTTCACACAGTTTGACTAGTTTGTTTAGGGTAAGAGTTGGAAACAGGACTGGGAAGTCTAGATTGGCACAGTTAAGAAGGGCCTCGAATGCTAGGTGTTGGTCCTCAGTTGTGGGTGGTAGGGGGACAGCATATGTCACTAAATGTCACTGAGCATTTGTGAGCTTGAGTAGAACCATGTTGTAGGACCTATGTCTGATGGTGGTATAAGGATGGACTGGAAGACGCAGCCACTGGAAAGAGCTGTTAGGGGAGCACAGGAGAAGTAATAAAGCCCTGCACATGGTGGCCTCAATGAATATCGATAGGAGGGAACAGATGTCAGAGACACTGCAGAAGCTGAATCCATAGGCCTTAGGAATTAACGAAGTGGGAGGGAAGGAAGGGGGAAATCTTACATAAATCCACACTTGACTTTTCTGTTAGCAACTTCATGTATATATTTGTTTTGAAAAAGTGTAGATTATCAACTTTATGTTCTGTTAATAATTGGGTATGAAACAAAATTCTAACCTCTCAGACTTTCGTAGTAGAATATGATTTTAAATGTTTATATGCCTTTATCTTGATTTTTTTCCCCCTCAAAACAGTTCCCTGACCAGGCAACACAGCTGAAATGGAATGTTCAGTTTTGCCTAACGATCCCTCCCAGCGCACCACCAATTGCACCTCCTGGGACACCTGCTGTGGTGCTGAAATCAAAAATGCTATTTTTTGTAAGTACCACCCAGCATCTGTGCATGTACAGAGCTTCTGAGGAGAAAGCCACGTGATAATAGAGCAACTTTTGGATAACTGCATAAATTATCTTTTGTTGCCAAATAGAGCCCAAGATTCCTTAATTGTCAGCGTAGATGTCATGACATCCTGGTTCCTTTAGTAATAAACAGAAATTTATTGAACCAGGTAATTGTGTAGCACAGTTGCATCTTAACCATAATATTCAGTTGTTTGTCACTTGTCATGTGTAACTTTCTTTTGCTTGCTTATCTTAATCTGAAAGTATAGTAAATGATAGTACCTTTGATACATTTAGACAGATGTTTTATGATGTTTTTATTCTCTTTGTGTGTGTTGTGTGTATACAGCTTCAACTAACTCAGAAAACATCGGTCCCTCCCCAAGAACCTGTTAGTATTATAGTTCCAATCATTTATGACATGGCTTCAGGTACAACCCAGCAGGCAGACATTCCCAGACAGCAGAACTCTTCTGTTGCTGCTCCCATGATGGTCAGCAACATACTGAAGAGGTTTGCAGAGATGAATCCACCACGACAAGGTACATGACCAGTAGAAAATATTTTATTGCATAGATGTTATAAAAGTGCGTTTGAGAGACACCCCTTTCTCCTCTTCTTTTCTCCCTCCTTACCTACTCTACCACCCAGTCATAGCAGTAGAGGTCTGGTTGCTGTGGCCCTCTTAATGTCTGCCTGTCGCTTTCTTCCTTTCTCACTGGTTCTTCATTTTTGTCCATTTCTCTGCTGCCTGGACTTTTTGTTAGTGATTTACTTACTATTGGGACTGACCCAGTTGCTAATGCCAGAAGCTTGTATTTATAGCACACATTGCCACAAAGACCTAGGTTAGGATGATAGAACTTTCCATGGCTGTGAATTCCTGCCCTACCATCAATACCTGCCACTCTGTACATCACAAAGTTGAAATGCATGTTGGTTTCTCATATTTCATGGTTCAATCATGAATAGAAGAATATTATTAAAAGTTCTGTATCTTCTAAATGTTTTGTGAAGAATAAAAGCTGATACAAATGGCATTACTGCTTTTTTGGGCTTCTTATATAAGTGTCAGGTGGGTGCAAGTGAAGCTTTTCACCATGTGCACAATGAAGCTCTCAAACTGAACATTTCCGAGGAAACCAGAATGTTTCTAGAAAGATAAACAAGGTCCCTGCAATACTGGAGTAGCCTTCACTTAACACGTAACTCCTGGCAGTGCTAAATTTGGGGTTGCGAAATACAAAGCTCAGCCAAGAGAACTTTTCTTCCATTTTGCTCATTTCTAATATTAAGGAAATTTAAATTTAAAATTTGCTTATTTGTAATATTAAGGAAGTTCTCTGTATCTCTCTGTTTAGAATAGTTAAATAACAACTATGTTTTTAAATGAGGGAAAGTTGTTCTCTGAAACATTTTTAGGTACTACAGTGTCCAAAGTTTTCTAGAACTAGGAATCAGGAAAGAAATGATATATTTAACTATTTGTTTCCCCACATTGGATATGCAGGCGAGTTCTCACTTTAGTGTATAAGGAATACACTGGGCAGTAGAGAAGGGTGTGCTTCTTTTGTTGTAATACTTCTTCTACTTCTTAAAATTTTCTGCTTTCATCCTTTGACTTCTCTCTTCTTTCAGCTAAAAATAGGTCCTCAAGAATCAAAGTTTAAAGCTATCAGAATTCTCAAAGTAACAGTCCAGTAGAACCTTGATAATAAACACTATTCCTTCACAAGAAGATGGCTATCATTATCTTATGTGTTTTTATGTATTATGTCTTGTGGAATTTAAAATTAAAAGGAAAATGTTTTGATCCAATTGGGATCAAGCAAGTTTTCCTGCCTATCAATAATGAAAATGTGTTTTTTAAAAAACAATATCACTTCTCCTTTTAAGAAATTGTTGAGATATTTTGGAAGTGTTTTCCTTTTTTATCCCCCTTGGACTGGGCAGACCTTTGGATTTCCTTTTCTTTCTGTACCTTCTCATGTGCACAGGATCACTGCACATCCTGCCCTTTGCTGAAAGGCGATGGTTCACATGAGGTCTTCAGTTCTCCCACTTTCAGCCACTGTATATAGTGTTAGACCATGCTCTAGAGGAAGGGATCCAGCTTTTGGTTTATAATATTTAAATACTTGTAATATTTACAAGAAGCAGAGTATTTGGTTTCTTTGAGCAAAGGGGAAGTTGAGGGGATGAATTGCCAGCACCCTCCCCACCCACAAATCTTGTTTTTGGATTGTTGGTGCACCATACTTCAGTCTCCCACCCTACCTCCCACACCCATCACTTCTCTTCTGATGAAGTGCTTTTAAGAAAAATCATTTTTGTATATAATTGATTTTAATGTTGAACTCTGGAAGTTGACCATTTCCTTGAATTTTGGGAGAAAACTCCAATAGATGTCAGAGACTTGCACTGTCCAGTATAACTGCCACTAGCCAGCATGTGGCTACTTAAATTTAATTAAAATTAAATAAAACTTTAAATTCAGTTCCTCAGTCACAATAGCTATATTACAAGTGCTTAGTAGTCATAGCACACTTATACAACATTTCCATCATCACAAAAAGTTCTATTGGACAGCGCTGTCATAAAAATTTTTTATCTGGCCTTTAATGCAATGTTTGAAAGATACCACCAAAGTTGTAACTAATGCATAAATATAAACTAGATGTTTTTATGATATCCAAAATGCCCATAAGCACTCAGTAGCCTTAAAGCCCAACTTCAAAGGCTTAGCTAATGCTACACTGTTTCTAAACAGAAACTCTAGGCATATCTTCCTAAATTCAGACCTAACTGGGACTTGCTCAAAGTTTCCTCCTGAGAAAAAAAATCCAAACAAATATAATCTGATAACACCACAGCTTAATCCCCAATAATCTGGGCAGTTAAAATTGTCTTTTATTTTGATCTTTAAAGTTCTTACTAATTTTAGATTTAATTACCCCTTCCCCCACCGGTGTGTTAACATCATCTTACCTGTATTGCGAATAGCTAATGACCATTTTTCTCTGTTGCAGGTGAATGCACAATATTTGCAGCTGTTCGTGATTTAATGGCTAATCTTACACTGCCCCCTGGTGGGCGTCCATAGACACTATTGTTTTTAAACCAGGAAGGCTGACAGATGAGACAACAAAAAAAATCTGAATTCAGCCTTCAGTTTAAAAAAGGAAAAGGACTTTTTTTAAAAACTTTAAGAGCTAAATATTCTAAACTGGCAAAAATTTTCAGGGTGCACTTCTTTCATCAAAATGATCATCAATCTTTTGTATAATGAACTTGTATAGTGTGTTTAAATGGGACACATTTCAAAGGAAATAAATCAGTGTCCGTTTGCCAGTAATAAATTTAATATTCTGTTTTATACTATAAAGTTATGAAAATGCCAAACTTGTTTATTTAATTGTTTTCTTATGTTTTGGGTGTAATAGTCCTTTTTTGGTTTTTGTTTTGTTTTTTAAGGCAGGTCTGTCATTTTTGAATACTGTAAAACTGTGATAAACTTTATATTGAAGCTGTATTTTAATATGACCGCTTTGAATCCTTACATGAAATGTTCTGGGAGTTGTTATAAACACACCCCAAGGAAGCAATATTTAATAAAACTAGGTCAAAAACAAAACAAAACAGTGACACTCACTTGTGTGTATATAAACTCTAAGAGACATCTTAGGCCCTCCTTCATCTTTAACCTGGTGGATGGAGCCAGTTATTAATTTATAATAATACATGTCTGAAATTTGACCGAAAACATCATCTTTATGTCAAGGTTAATATATTTTCTTCAGACATTCCTAACTTGACTAGTGGTTAACATTTAGCACCTCAGTTGTCTTTCAATATATAGGATTTGGGTGAAAAATAAGGAACTTAGTCTTTGAGAAGGGACAGTACGTGGTTCATATTGATCAAGGATCCCAAATAATGCAATCATTCTCATTTGTTGAGGATGTGGGAACTTTTCTATCAGGAAAATTTAGTTTACAGAATACTTCTGCATACAACATTAATTAGGAAACAAAGAACTTTAATGCTGTACCCCTGCATGAAGTTTCTGTGAGCTTTCTTTATCTTGCTTAACTTATCTTCCTTGCCTTCCCCACCAAAATTGGGATTGTTCTAAACAATTTCAATTTAATTCATTGTCGACAAAACGATAGAATGTTTTGCTTGGAAGAAACCTGGTCCATTCCCCTCATTTTGAAGAATCCCAAATCCTGGGCCTGTCCAGGGTCAAATGGAGTTTTTGGTGTTGATACATCTCTGCAGGTTTCTTTTTGGAGCACTGTGCTGTCTTTCCTAGTCAGTCAGGGACTTTTTTCAGCTTCAAAGAACATGATCTGATGCAAAGGTCTTCTACCGACTTCATGGTATTTAGGAAAAATTTTTAAATGATAATACCATGCCGAGTTATCTGGTCACTGTAAGACTGGTTCTCCATTAAAATGTAGATGCTTTGTCTAATTCTACTTTAAGATGATTTAATTGAGCTTCTATAACTATCAACTACCAAATTCTAGTTTGAAGTGTCTCACTGCACCTATATCATATCTGTTCTCAACTTTGCTTGATTCTCCACTCATTTTCAATCAGAGTTGAGGCCTTCTTTGCCTTTCTTCTTTGTCTTATTTCTGCCTTCATCTCCCACTTCTCACCCAACTCTGCCACTGTTCAGGAGCAGTTGACTAAACTTTTATCCTTCCTTTAACTTAACCTTTTTATCCTTCTGTTTTTAGTTCTTACAGTGGTAATCACATCAGTTTGGCAATCTAAGATGTCTTTTTCAAGGGTCAGCCCTTTTCTATTTGGAGCTGAATCTTTTCTTTCATGTAGAAATCTACATGTATATACAAGAAATGTATTTTTATCTGCAGGATAATATTGTTTCAAATAATTTTATTAAGAGTTAACTTTTTAGGTATTTTCCCTTTTAATGTGGTTTTGAAATGTTAATTGCATTTTTACACATGATGCATTCAGTGGACGCTCTTTTTTCCTAATTATAACTCATCTCTGAATGCATTGTGCCAATCAAAAGATAGGATTCAGTGAACAGAATTTGCTTTTGATGCTTATTAAGAGTAAACCCATGAATTTGAATTTTTATATTATGCTTGGTACTTGGAATTGATATATACCTTATTAAAGCTTGAAAACATTTAGCATTTGAATAGTAAGTTTCATCACAAATCATGTCTTTTGCCTCTTTTGTTACCCAGGTTCAATCAAAGGGACTGGATGCCCAAGTGATTTTCTCTAATAATCGGGTTGGGACTTAACTTTAAGGTGTTTTCAATGTGATTTTAGTATTTTCCAGTAATAAATAAAATTTATACAAAGTTTCAGAGAACTACCAACTCTCTCTAGTTAATTTTGATGAAGATGTTTTCGTTAATAGTCTGGTTTAGTATTAATTTAACCTTGAAATAAGAAATTGGTCCTGATTTGCCATCTTCATTTTTCCATCTGCTGAAATGCCACTTCAGAATGTATAAAAGTACTTTCAGAATTAGAAGAAAAGTGAGAGCTTCAACAGAACATGTCAAGTTGTTAATAACAGGAGCTGAACCTTATGTTTGAAAATTAACTGAGTGAGTTAAGTGCAAGCATAAACTGAAATATATATGACTTTGAATTTAAGAGCCACTAATAACTGTGTTCTAATTAATACAGTAATCTGTTCAGCCAAAGGATACTAACAGCCATTCTTTCGGCTGTGGTTAATTTGATAACTTGAAGAAGTTATAACTTTGCTACCCTGGATTCTGATCCAATTTCAATATAAAAAGTTGTTCCTTTCATAGTTTATTTCCCCCCAAAAGAAATGTCTGTTACATTTTACCTTAATATTTATTTATCATCCAAGTGTTCTTGATATAAAATCAGTATACAGAAAATTTTAAGAGAACTTACATTCAAGGGACATAGAGGGAAAATGTTAATGTATATTTCATTGTTTCTTGTGGAATTTTTTTTTTTTTTCATTTGGTTTGAGAATGGACACTGTGTCTAAGGATGTGATTTAAATTTACTTAGGATGGATTTAGCATTGAGGTTATTAAGACAAAGTTAGCAGTGGCCAACCAACACTGTGCTGCACAACTCCAGGAACTCCATGATATGCTCACAATTTTCTGTAAGTTGCCTCCACTTCCAAGTGACCAGTGATTTGTTAAAATACCTTGCCCAAGAATATAACTGATTGGTGAAAGGGCATATTTAGGTCAATATAAAATAATAGCAAGTATTTATTGAGAGCTTACTATGTGCTAGGCATTTTCTTAATATTTCAATGTGTGTTTAATCCTCACAACAACCCAGTGTGGTAGGTTATTGATATCCTCCTCTTAAAAATGACTAAATGGAGGCTGAGAGAAATGTAATTTGCCTGAGATCAAATTAAGGTTGCTTAAGATCGAACTGCTAAGAAGGGGCAGTTTGAGTCTGAGCTAGTGCTTCTAAACACTGGGCATTTTTGCTGTGAACCACAGTCAGGGGAAGGTTTAATGTTTTGGACTCTTTCCTCAGAGGCTTTTAACTACACACAATTTTGACATGTTTTCCAAGCTCAGAAAGCTCACTAAAAACAACTAAAACTGACTTGACTTGTCACTTGGAGTTGACAATCCCAATGCCTTCTGACCTTTGTGGCACTTCTTTGGAACTTAAATCAGACTTCCATGTGCAAGGAGCACTAATTATCATATAACCAAGAATACTAGATAGTTATCGTCTAACCTTTGCTAGGTGCTTCAGGATGTCCTTATCTGGCTCAGATGTGCAGCCTTCTAGAATCCAAATGATGTGTTGCCCTAAACAGGCAAATGCCCCCTTCTAGGTGGTCCAGTGGCGGGGGATTTTGAGTTTTGGGTCAGCTTGGCACACCGCCGGCAGCCAGCGGTCACGGTTCACTAATACCTCAATTTGCTACAGCTGGTGTGTGGGCTTAGGCGCCAGTAACTCTAGAATTGTATAATGCAAAGAACACACACGATTCAAGTAATGTGCCCTAAGCATCTTGTACATCTGTACAATAAAAAAAAGTTAAAACAGAAGTGCCCCACATTAGGAGAGGAAGTCGAATTGGATGCTGACAGGGTCTCTGGGGGACGAAGAAGGCCTAAGGGTTTCAAATAGCGGCTGCTTCCCCAAGCACCAAAGTTCTTAGACGTCAGACGTCACCCAAGTGGGGTGGAGCCGACGTGCCCCGGAAGTCAAGACGCCCCGCCCCGGGATCGGTGGCGCCGCGCCGCGCAGGCGCAGGCGCCGCTGCCCCGGGCACCTCCCAGGCTCCGCGCCTGCGCACTGCCGTCCGCCGCGCCTGCGCACTGCTGTCCGCCACGCCCCGCAGTCTCCTGGGTACAAGCGGGGAGACATGGTGCTGTCGGAGCTAGCGGCGCGCCTCAACTGCGCTGAGTACAAGAACTGGGTGAAGGCGGGCCACTGCCTGCTGCTGCTGCGCAGCTGCCTGCAGGGTTTCGTCGGCCGTGAGGTGCTCTCCTTCCACCACGGCCTACTCGCCGCAGCCCCCGGCCTGGGGCCACGCGCCGTCTGCCGCGGCGGCTCACGGTGCAGCCCGCGCGCCCGTCAGGTGAGCACCTGGCTCGGGGCCTTGACCACCGTGCCCACCCCACCCCTCCTCATCCCCGTTCCTGTCCCAGACCCAGAGCGCAAGTGTCCTGTTCCTTCCGCGAGGCAGGGCCAACCGCGACGCCCCTCCCTCCTGGGCCCCTGCTCACCGCCGCCTCCTGTAGTTTCAGCCTCAGTGTCAGGTGTGCGCTGAATGGAAACAGGAGATTTTGAGACATCACGTCAACAGAAATGGAGACGTGCACTGGGGAAACTGCCGGCCGGGCCGCTGGCCCGTGGACGCCTGGGAGGTGGCCAAGGTAAGCGCCTGAGGCTGGGACAGAAGGAGGAGGCGGCGGGTCACCCAGCACTCGGGGTGGCTGTCTGGTCCTGTGGTCGCCGGGGCCTCATAAACAGATGCGGAGAGAGAGATTGATCAAGGATCTAGGCGGTTCAAGGGTGGTGTGGGGGACCCAACCCAGCTTAGTGAAGTAGAAGCTTTCTTCTACTCGTCTGCTTCCTGACGACATTTGAGTTTGTTACCCCTGCTTGGAAAGTTATAGGAAAGATTTCTACAAGAGATGTAGGGGCAAGATGTAGAGCGAGCATCATGAGCACAGGCAGGGAGGGAGGGAGACTCATGTGTGGCCTGTTTGAGGGTAGACTCACTGAACAGCTCATCAGCTCTTTTTGGCTATAGGAAGCTATAAGGATGACAGAGTAAGCCAAGGGAAGTTAGAGCTAAAATAGAAAGCACCTTAAGTGCCCAGGTAAAGGCACTTTGGGGAGCTGGGGATGGGGTAGGCAGCCGGATCTGTCTTCAGATCTTGGCAATGTCACTTACTAAGTAGACCGAGTGGGAAATTTTTTTGCCCAATAAGGGACGGAGAGGGACAGCCAGAAGTGGCTTCCTAACACAAATTGACTTTAGCAGTCAGTCTACATGCCAGTGGTTATCAGCAGGCACAGAGTGGGCACTGGAAAGGAGCAGTGCCTGGGAAGCAGGTGATCTGAGTCCTGGCTCAGCTGCTGTGGTGTGACACTGGGCCAGCTTGTGCTCCCCAATCTCAAAAATGAAAGGAATTGGGGCTGGGCGCGGTGGCTCATGCCTGTAATCCCAGCACTTTGGGAGGCCAAGGTGGGAGGATGGCTTGAGCTCAGGAGTTCAAGACCACCCTGGATAACATGGCAAAACTCCCTCTCTACAAAAAATACAAAAATTAGCTTGGTGTGGTAGTGCGTGCCTGTAGTCCCAGCTACTCAAGAGGCTGAGGTAAGAGGATCGCTGGAGCCCGGGAAGTCTAGGCTGCAGGGAGCTGTGATCACACCACTGCATTCCAGCCTGGGTGACAAAGCAAGACCCTGTCTTAAAAAATTGAACTATATCAGGGGTCCCCAGACTTTTGGGTATCACGAGCCGGCAAACCCACCACACCTACACATTCTTCCCCATTTTTTTGCCACTGCAGCCATAGAGTTGCTGACTTCTACTTTTACCTAGAAAAGAGAAAAAAACGGAAAGAAAGAAAACTCTGCCCTTTGCAATGCCTGTCCCTCATCTGTTTGGTCTCCGTTGCTGCTTTCACACCGTTGGAATCCTCTTGTAGCCTATGCTACCTCCTTATACCCCTCTTTGCTCCTCTTGATTGCTGTCATTTACAGACCTTCTAGTCCAACCCCATCCTCTCAGTTTCTGGGCTCCTGATTCTAGCATCCTCTGCTGTACTCCCACTCAGCCTCCCGCTTGCATGCCCACACCCTGGACCTTAGCACAGGAAGTCTCAGTGTCTAACATCCTGCTGGCCTTTGGCACACTGATTCACACACCCCTGCCCCCAACCCTGTGCCCCATACTACTTCCGCTTCTTTGAGGCTTCCACTGCTTCCTGAATACCCAGCGCCCTCTGCCCTCCTGCCTGCCTTTGTCACCTCAGCTAGCCCAGATTCCATGGCCTATCAGTATAATCAGTCCCTTGCTGTTATCTCCGCTTTTTTTTTTTTTTCCTCCTTTCTCTGAACTTGCCTGGCCCAACTCCAGTCCTGATGACAACATTTTCTACTTCTGATTAGTGGGAAAGAATCTCACAAGGGAGCTGACTAGTTTCACTTTCATTCTTGATCATGAGCCCCAGTGGTCTGGCCACATCTCTCTCTAGGCTTCTGTTTCTGGAGACTACTACTTTTCCTCAGCAAATCCCCACTCCCGTTCCTCCGCCCTTGCTCACGCTTCACGGAATTGATGGAGGCCCCTGGACATATATAGTTGTCTCTCCTTATCCATGGGGTATTGCTTCCAGGACCCCCAAGGATACCAAAATCCACAGATGCTCAAGTCCCTGATACAAAATGATGTATGTGGCATTTGCATGTTACTTACATACATTCTCCTATATACTTTAAATCATCTCTAGATTACTTATAATACCTGATACAATGTAAGTGCTATGTAAATAGTTATGCTATTTTTTTTTAAATTTCTATTACTTTTTACTATTGTATTATTTTATTTTTCTGAGAATTTTTCATCCACAGTTGGTTGATCCTATGAATGTGGAACCCATAGATATGGAGGGCTGACTATACTTCCTCTTCTTTTTGCCAACACCAACTAATCTCCATGTGCACCATCTATTTCCTTCTGCTACAGAGGAGGAAGGGTGTCTCTCCTCTTATTGCCTCATACCTCCACTCATGTATTGGATCTTATCCCTTTTCTCTTGCTCAAGGCCTTTGAGGCTTCAGTTGTTCACTCTCTCTCTTGCAGCTCATTCCCATCTCCATAGAAAAAGCTTTAATATAGCCATGGTTTATTTAAATTTTTTAAAAGAAAGAATTAAACAGTTACCACATGACCCAGCAGTTCCCTTCCTAGGTATATTCCCAAGAGAAATGAAAACATACATTCATACAAAAAAGTGTACACAGATGTTTATAGCAGCTCCATTCACTATAGCCAAAAGGTAGAAACAACCCAAATACCCATCAGCTGATGAATGGAATTTTTAAAATGCAGTATCTCTGTACAATGGAATATTGTTTTGCTGTAACAGTGTAACAAAGGAATGAAGTACTGATACATGTTACAATGTGGATAAATCTTGAAAACAGTATGCTGAGTGAAAGAAGCCAATCACATGTTATATTTATATGACATGTCCATTTTATATAAATTCCATTTAGACTCCATTTATAAGAAATATCCGCACGGTGGCTCACGCCTGTAATCCCAGCACTTTGGGAGGCCGAGACGGGCGTATCACCTGAGGTCAGGAGTTTGAGACCAGCCTGACCAACAAGGAGAAACCCTGTCTCTACTAAAAATACAAAAAATTAGCCGGGCGTGTTGGCGCATGCCTGTAATCCCAGCTACTCAGCGACTGAGGCAGGAGAATCGCTTGAACCTGGGAGGTGGAGGTTGCCGTGAGCCAAGATTGTGCTATTGCACTCCAGCCTGGGCAATAAGAGCGAAACTCCGTCTCAGAAAAGAAAAGAAAAGAAATGTCCAGAATAGGCAAATCCACAGAAGCAGAAGTAGATTAGTGGTTGCCAGGGCTTTGGGGAATGAGGGATGATAGCTAATGGGTATGGGGTTTCTTTTCGTGGCAATGAAAAGGTTCTAAAGTTGACTGTAGTGATGGTTTCTTTAAATATGCTGGAAACCACTGAATTGTAATGTGTAGATGGGTGAATTATATCTCAAGAAAGCTGTTTTTTAAAAAACACTTGAATAAATACTTGGAAAATAAGATTTCAAGAGGCCAGATGTGGTGGCTCATTCCTGTTATCACAGCACTTTGGGAGGCAGAGGTGAGAAGATTGCTTGAGCTCAGGAGTTCGAGACCAGCCTGGGCAACATGGCGAAACCCTGTAACTGTCTCCACAAAAAAATACAAAAATTAGCCGGGCGTGGCTGGGCACGGTGGTTCACACCTGTAATCCCAGCACTTTGGGAGGCCGAGGCGAGTGGATCACTTGAGTTCAGGAGTTCAAGACCAGCCTGGCCAGCATGGTGAAACCCCTAAATATACAAAAAAATACCTAAAGAAATTAGCCAGCTGTGGTGGTGTGTGCTACCAAAAAATACAAAAAAAATTACCCAGCTGTGGTGGTGTGTGCTTGTAATCCCAGCTACTTGGGGGGCTGGGATGGGTGGATTGCTTGAGCCCAGGAGGTCAAGGTTGCAGTGAACTGTGGTGGCACCACTGTACTCCAGCCTGGGTGACAGAGTAAGACCCTGTCTCAGAAAAAAAAAGACAAAAAGAAAAATGTCCCTTGATCCATTCTCTCCTGCTGTCTCCCCATTTCTCTATCTGCCTCCTATACACATATCCAGCAAAGCATCTCAAAAAAGAGGTTTCATGCCTGTTCTCTTCTTCTCTGCCCTCACTTCCTCTTCAACCCACTCTGCCTCGGCTTCTGCCCCCGTCACTCCACTGCATCTATGACCTCATCTCTCTTACCTCCCAGAGCCATTTGGCACTACTGGCTGTTCTTGAAACCCTCTTGGCTTTCCTTCCATCTCCCTGGCTCTTTCTGCTCAGCCTCCTTCTGAATGTCTTTTGGCCTTCCCCGGGACTCGGGGCCGGGCCTCTTCTGTTCCCTTCTTCTCTGGTGACATTGCCCAGGCCTGTGGTGTTAAATGGTAACTGGCTCCCAAATTGGTGGCTCTAGCCCTGCCCTCTCTTCTGAGTTCTAGACGCACACATCCAACTGCTTACTTGCCCCCTCCACTCCATCGCCTATGGAGCACATTTTATTTAGTTTGAAAGTAGAACAGTTTGTCTTTGCCCCCTACCCTATGCCCATTCCCCATTACCAACTTTCTAGAATCACTCGTTTCATCTCTTTCCCTCTCAGTACCCCCTCTCTCCTTGTTTGTACCTGCAAAATACTTTTGGAATCCTCTTTTCCATCTCCACGTCACAACTCTCACCCTCCTACCAGGCCTCTACCTGGCCTCCTACCAGGCCTCTGCTGCTCTGAGCATCCGGTCCTTCACACAGCAGCATGTACAGTCTTCAAATGGGAATCAGATAATCCTAAAACCCTTGGATGGCTTCCTGATGGCCTTAGAATAAACCCCACACCTTTCCAGAGCCGATAAGGCCTGGCACGATTGGGCCTCTGTTTATTTTCCAGCCCCATCTCCTACTCAGCAAAGAGACAGTGGAGGATAGAGGCAATAACATGTTTCTCACTGCTGTGCGTTTGGCGTGTGGAACACGGTGGTATGCAGTACAATTTTAAGACACTGCTTTCACTGCAAGGATGCCGCAGAGCCTCCCTGTTGGCTTCCAGTTCTGAAGAAAGGGAATAATTACTAAAATAAAATTTTAACAAGGCCAGGCACAGTGGCTCACGCTTGTAATCCCAGCACTTTGGGAGGCCGAAGCAGGTGGATCACTTGACTCCAGGAGTTTAAGACCAGCCTGGGCAACATGGTGAAACCCCATGTCTACAAAAAATACAAAAAATTAGCCAAGCATGGTGGTGCATGCCTGTAATCCTCCCAGGTACTTGGGAGGTTGAGTTGGGAGGATCGCTTGAGCTTGGGAGTTTGAGGCTGCAGTGGGCTGTGATTGTGCCAGTGTACTCCAGTCTGGGCAACAGAGCAAGACCCTGTCTCTAAAAAACAAAACAAAAACTTTAACGTGGAAGAGATTGGCTTATATTGGTGAGAAAAATGCCAGACAGGACCTACCTTATAATGGAAAAGAAAAACTACTACACCTGATTTGGAGGTGACTAAGACCCCACTAACTTTGCATTTTCTTCCCAGCAACAGCTGAATTCAGCAGTTTCTTTTTTTTCCTTTTTGAGACAGGGTCTTGCGCTGTCGCCCAGGCTTGAGTGCAGTTGCACAGTCTCAATTCACTGCAAACTCCACCTCCTGGGCTCAAGTGATCTTCCCATTTCAGCCTCCGAAGTAGCTGGTACTACAGGTGTATGCCACTATGCCTGACTAATTTTTTTTTTTTTGTATTTTTCAGAGCTTCTTTTCCTCAGTTTCATGGCATTAGTTTGCCTGTGGTAAGTTAGTTAGCTTCTTCGTTAACCTTTGTAGCATTCATAATAGACTTCTTTTTTTTTTTTTTTTTTTTAGACAGAGTCTCACTCTGTTGCCCAGGCTGGAGAGTAGTGGAGCAATCTTGGCTCACTGCAACCTCTGCCTCCTGAGTTCAAGCGATTCTCCTGCCTTAGCTTCCCAAGTAGCTGGGATTACAGGCACGTGCCGCCACACCCGGCTGGTTTTTGTATTTTTAGTAGAGATGGGGTTTCACCGTGTTGGCCAGGCTGGTCTTGAACTCCTGACCTCAGGTGATCCACCCGCCTTGGCCTCCCAAAGTGCTGGGATTACAGATGTGCGCCCGGCCCATAATAGATTTCTTTCAGAGGGTCAGCATGTCTGTGGCTATTAAGGCACAGAAAGATAGTGATGGTACTGGCTACTGTACCTGTTGATAGGGGCCAGCCAGGGTTTACAAAATTCTGAATTATGTGGGACTCAGGTGTATGATTTCGCCACCATCAGGAACGTAGCGCTGACTCTCCTTGGCATACATGAACACTTACCCCAGCCTTTTCAGAATGCTTTCATGAGCAGCCCTGTAGGAGGCATTGTAGTTGCTTGCCTGTTGAGATGTGTTTTCAATGGAACAGGTCTCTTAAATAAAATAGGTCTTTTTTGTTGTTTTTTGTTTTTGTTTCTGTTTTGAAACAGGGTCTTGCTCTCTTGTCCAGGCTGGAGTGCAGTGGTGTAATCAGAGCTTATTGCAACCTTGAACTCCTGGGCTCAAGCAATCCTCTTGCCTCAGCCTCTTGAGTACCTGGGACTATAGCACACACCACCATGCATGGCTAATTTTTTTTTTTTTTTTTTTTTTCTGTTTAATAGAGATGGGAGTCTTGCTTTGTTGCCCAGGCTGGCCTCAAACTCCTGGGCTCAAGCGATCCTCCTGCTTTTGCCTCCCAAAGTGCTGGGATTACAGGAATGAGCCACTGTACCCAGCCTATTTAGAGTTTATTGTGAGTAACTTTTTGTTACTTCCTTGGCAGGAGAGTACCCTTGTGATTCTTAGCCTAGTAAAGTTGTTGCATCCCGATATAAGTTGAGAAATATTTCAGGAAAGAAATACGCCCAAGCTTTCCTGTAACACCATTTTGGGAGTCTGTGCCATAAAATCCTACTAAAGGCAAGATCCTGCTAGCTTGAGGCCCTTCTGGTATATCTAGTATCTCCCATCCCCGGATTCTATCTGTAACTCCTATGTGGGTCCTACTCGCCTTGCACCATCTACATAATAATTGCCTGCATTGATGTCCTGGTTACTGGCATGTACCGAGCACTGTGCTAGTGCTATACCTGCATTCTCTTATTTCATTCTCACAATATCCTTTGAAGTAGATAAGGACAGTTATCCCCCATTTACTGATAAGGAATCTGAGGGTGACTTGACCAAGGTCACAGTTGGCAAATGACAGAGCTGGCGTTTGAACCCAGTTTTCACTCCAAAGCCCAGACTCTTAATGTATTACTTCCATACCGAACTTCCTCAAGTCGTTTAGAATCTGTCCACTTTTATTTTATTTTTAAATCTTTTTATTTAACAACTCAACCACTGAAATTTCAGTAAGGAAAAGAAAAAAGGTGCCTTCTACTCATGCTTTATGTTTATATGCCATTAAGACAGAATGGAAAGCCAGTTATATCATATGTATCTAATAGCAGGGATAGTACAACCCTTCAGTTATTGCCCTTGACCAAGGTTTAGCTGTGACACTGTTTCCCTACTTGCATTTTGGGCCCATGAGGCTCTAAGTTGAAACCTCAGTGCGTAAGAGAATTTCAGTCATTTGGAAAACAGACAAGTAACCATCGCCTTTCCATCTCCTAGAGTTGGAAGAGGCTCAGGTCCCCCTCCTCCCTCCCTTGCTATAGGCCTTCATGCCCCGAGGACTAGCAGACAAACGAGGACCTGAGGAATGTGATGCGGTTGCTCTTTTAAGTCTCATCAACTCCTGCGATCACTTCGTGGTTGATCGAAAGAAAGTCACAGAGGTAAGAGCTTTCAGATTCAAAAGCATACCCTGAGTCTGTTGGGTCTATGCTGTGAGAGCCAGTCATGAGATACACCTGTGATGCTAAGCCAGCCATGCAGGTATAGCACGTAGTAGTTCCCCGGAACAGTGGTGTACAAAGAAAGTTAGACTTGGGTTCAAAGTTGGCATCACTAAGCAAGCTAGTGTGACTCATATCATGTCTTCTGTGATGTCCAAGAACCCCAGTGCAAATGCAGTCAAGAGTAGTTCTCCTGAATTAGTTTCCTAACAACTCATTGTGCCGTTTGCCGCTGAAGTAGATGAACCTAAAAGTCTCTTCCCTGTTCTGCCATAAACAGAACCAAAATAATTTTCCTTATTAAAAAAAATACAGAACATTGCATCATTCTGCCTGTTGTATGCCAGTGTTGGAATCCTACCCTTCTGAATCTCATTGGCTAAGCAGCTGCAAGACCAAATGATATGGAACTGAAGAAAACTTGAATACTGATGGTAACAGTGTCAGAATAGATCACTGTGCTTGTTAGATTTCCTCTGGGAAATTTAAATTTTTCTCTAGTTCACCAGAGAACAATTCATACATTTATTACCCTGAAGGTCATTGGAAAGAGTATATAGCTATACCTGGATTATTTATAATAGGTAGAGAAAATGCATGTATCTTTTGTCTGCATACCAGCAACTACCAGGATTGAGACTCTTTTATGATATCAGCAGAAACAAAGAACTATCATAGTAGTTGAATCCTTTGATATCTTTTAACCAAACTGTGGAAGACTATATGAATTATATATTAATACATGATTAGACAAGACCATTTTTCTAAAGATAGTGGCCAAAGTTTATTTTCTTTTCATCATGGTTTCCACATCAGGAAACTCCCTAGACCCAGCTTCCTGGTGCTCCAACAGTATTTAAAAGACTTTTGTGTTGGCTGCTTCATCCTGTGGGTATACCCAGAGCCAATGAGCTTGTTCTTTGGCAGGTTGTTTTAAGTTAAGGGATTTTGGGGGAATGTGGAATATCCAGCTGGCCACAAGACTTCAAGGGCTAAGGATAGTTGTAGGCTTATTTGTATTTCTTACACTGACTAATGTATTATTTGTGTGACTGGGGATTGAACAATCCCTCACGCCTCAGCGGCACCAACAGGTACCTACAGGTTATGTTAGGAATTTCGGGATTGCTTGGAAATCAGCTCCAGAGACTCAAGGAGGGAGAAAAGGCTGAACTGTTACCCGGGAGCCATCTTTTTATTCCTAGAATCCTGTGGCCATAATCTGACTTATTGTCATGTCTTATGTGTCCTGCATGATTTTTTAAAATTTCAAATTAGTTGTCATAAAAATCTAAATTTCCAGTTTCTCATGAAAAATCAGAAGATCTGGGAACATAGGCTCATACAACTCCCATGGCAACAAGCCGCATGTTAAGTAGAGGCTGCCCCTTCAGATAGGGCCTCTGCTGTCCAGTTAGCTCTGAACCAGTCTTTTAGTAGGGAGATGACTTCTTACCATTACACATGGCCAGCTTCCCTTAGGCTACCTGCCTGACCCTTGAAGACAGAAGGAGAACTTCACTTCTTGGTGTCTGCCCTCTAGACAGGATGGAACTAAATATGGATCTGACTTACGGGGCTGGAGGGCTGAAGTGTCCTCCACTCTGATACAGGTACATGCCAGCTTATGCCCATGATCCCAAGAAAGTTCCAGGCCTTCTCTTCTGACGACTGCTTTTGTTAATTTGTAATTAACAAAGCCTTTCTATGATTTTTCTTTGGGGTCAAAGATCTCAGTTTACCCCATTGTTTGATTTTGAAGCCTTTTATCTTTTTGTCTTTCTGCAGGTAATTAAATGTCGTAATGAGATCATGCACTCTTCAGAGATGAAAGTATCTTCTGCGTGGCTTCGAGATTTTCAGATGAAGATCCAAAATTTTCTGAATGAATTCAGGAACATCCCAGAGATTGTGGCAGTATACTCCAGAATAGAACAGGTAAAAATCATGTTTAATAGTTCTGGCATACAGAATGAAGGGACAGAAAACAACAACAGCCACACATTTAGAATTTGAAGTTTATTAGATTTAACCTAAATGTTAGAATGTAAGCAGGGGAAAGAATGCTGATATGAAATGTGCAATTATACTGGGCTGAGAAACTTTTCTGTGGTCACGGTGCACTATTAATATGGATCCAGTTCATTATGTTTAATTACAAATTATTTGAGTAATTCAGTGGAATGCATTTTACATGAAATCAGTTCATATATGTGTGTGGCAATCCCTCAGCTGTTGACATCTGACTGGGCTGTTCACATCCCTGAGGAAGATCAGCGAGATGGGTGTGAATGTGAAACGGGAACTTACCTGAGTGAGAGCCAAGTCAATGAAATAGAAATGCAGTTACTAAAGGAGAAACTTCAAGAGATATATCTTCAAGCAGAAGAACAAGAGGTGTTGCCTGAAGAGGTAAAAGAAAAGTGTTATAGGCTCCGTGTGAGTAAACAACACAAAGAAAGATTCTGGGGAGGAAGAGTAGCTCATCTTAACAAATAATTAATGGTGGTTTTGATTTATAAGTCAAATAATTTCCAGAAGTGTGAATATGCTTTTGGCACAAATTAATATTACCTCTTAACAAATATTTTCACTTTCACATCAGCAAACATTTGAGTGCCTAATCTGTGCCACAAAGTGGAAAAATCTGGTAAGGGCTACAATAGAATTCTGAAAAAAATGCTCCAGACGTTCTCTGCTGGCCAGGGGGATTGCCAAAAAAAAGATTTTGCTAAGAAGATGCTGTTGAGCTGTGACTCACAGAATCAAATAAGAGTCTGACAAATTGGCAAGAGAAAAAGATGATTCTTGACAGAGAGCACAGTACTTGCAAAAGCAGGGAAGGATAGTCTAAGCCTGGGCAAGGACAAGTGAGCACAGGAGCCATGGCCAGGTTTGAGGATGGTAAAGTGGGCTGGAGCCACATGCCGAAAGGTTTTCTAGGCCATGCCACGGGGTTTTGGCTTCATTCCCAAAAAGCAGTCAAGAAAGGGTAATAGGATCAGATACAGCTTTTAGAAAGTTAATTCTTGTGGTAGCTGGAGGTTGGATGAGTGGCTAGCAACTACCCAGAAGGCTCTTGCAGTCGTGTGAAGGCGAAAGAGAACAGAAACCAGGGGCTGTGGAGGAACTGGATTCTGGAGGCAGTACCTGGGCAGAACTGATGGATCTTGGTGGCCAGGGAGATTACTTGGAGCATGGCATGGGGCTGGAAAAGGGTGGAGAAGGTAGGGAGGGGAGTGTTTAAAGAATCATCAATGTTTCTAGTTTAGGACCTGCAGGCTAATGATGGTCTAAACTCCCAGGTACAGGAGGAACAAATTTCCTTTGTCACATGCAAGGTATAAAATAAATTAACAGTAGTCGAATTATATTCCAGCAAGGTTCAGAAATATTCCAGCACTGGCTGGATTAGACTTCTAGATCACCAGGAGATCTTGGAAAAATCATTTCACCTCTCCATTCCTCCTTGTCCAAGGAAAGTAGTTTTGCTGGTTACCTCATTAAACATAGGGAGGGTTTATTAAATGCAAATTCACGGAACCATGCTCCTTGCAGGTAACTATGCCTGTATTAACCATTCCAGCTTTGATCCAGGTGCTTCATTCAGCATGGTGAGCCCCTTTAGCACAAGGACTTGGTACCCCTGGTTTTTTGGGTGTGCCTACCATGGTACACCATAGGTATTTAAAATGATGTATTAGAATGTTTAATCTTCTCTTTTCTAAATCCGTGTGTTTCGGTTCCTGTCTTTATTTTATAATGCCATTAGAGCCCCAGTTTTCTTTCTGCTGCTGTTTTCAGAAGCTAGAGCCAGGAGTTTGTGTCAGTTGAGAGCTGGAAGGGAACCTGGCAGTCATCTTATATCCCCTGCTTTGCATGTGAGGCAAGGGCCCCAAAGAGCTTGCACTGGGGCTGAGGGCTGGCCCGCAGGTCTCCCCCTTCTGATCCTGTGGCTTCCTGCCTGCTGTGCTGCAGATCTTATATACTGAGGAGCTGGCAGCTGTAAGTTTTGAACCCCCATTATCTCTGTTTTACAGAAAGGAAATAGGGATTAATTGGCTTGTTCTCTGGGTGGAGTCTCTAGGTGGAGTTAATAAATTCTCATTTTTCATGCTTTCTCTTCAGCACACCATGGCATTTCTCATAATATTTCAATTGATCAAAATGTGAGGATTGATTGGCATGTTATCTCAAAAAAGTTGGAAGTCAGGTTTCTGTGTATATGAAATTTGACATCTTCTGAAAGTTCAGTACCCTATATGATTATCCATGTTCTTTCGGGTTAGTTGCCAAAGTCAGAGGATTTGTTAAGACCAGATTTCAATGAATCTAAAATGCTGTCAATTGTAAAATATACCATTATTTCAGTTACTTCTAAGAAAGAAAAAACAATGCTGCCCGTTTATTATGAGACACTATCAATGGTAAGATGCATTCTCATTTGAGATGTTAGAATAGGAAAAAATGTGCATCCTGGGATCAGGAAATACAGTGATTGTATTATGACCCCAGGGCTTTTATTATAAATGTTATCAAGAACTATTTCTTGTTTTTGTTAAAACAGTAGGGGTAAAGGCGAGGTGCGATGGCTCTGACCTATAATCCCGGCACTTTTGGAGGCCAAGGTGAAAGGATCACTTGAGCCCAGGAGTTTGGGACCAGCCTGAGCAACATAGGGAGACCCCATCTCTTGAAACAAACTAACAAACCAAAAGAAGTAGGGGTAGGGTTAGAAAGCTAAGTTGAGAAAAATGATTGATGGTAGTAATTCAGTGTGACACCTCCTGCAAACACATCATGGAGTGCCACAGAGAGCTTACCATCTCCACAGTTTTCTATTAGTTTGGTGAACCTTAAAGGTATAAAACAGTAGAAAAAGTGGGCTCACGTTAAAATACACTGTGCATGTATTGCTGTGATTGTGAGATTTTACTCTGCTGTGGAGCCAAATGGCAGTAGCAGCTGCTCAGCCCCTTGTAACATGGAGTTTGTGTCGGCCATGGGCTCATCTGCCCCAGGATTCGGCTGCCACCTAAGTGCCCTTCACATAGTCCTGCCAGCCCTCATTGCTCTGTTAGGATCTGGGAGTTAAAAAAAAAAATCCAACTAAAGTACATTGAGCACAGTTAGTGGCTAAAAAACATGAAAATAATTTTCACAGACTTTAAAATCAAGACTGATTTCTTAAACCCTGGTGAGGGAGCCACCTTCACAGAGACCTGCAGGGAAGCTTAGGGATAAGGGACGATGACAGCGTGTACTCAAGGTCACTGGGGAAAGGATAGAAAATGGCACTTCATTCGTTATATTCAAGAAATTTTTATTGAGCACCTACTGTGTGCCAGGCACAGTTCTAGAAGCTTGGTATGCATCAGTGAGTGAAACAGACAAAGATCTCCAGAGTGGGAGACAGATACTAAACAGTAAACATAATAAGGTCATGATGTGGGGCAGTAGAAGGAGAAATCCAGTGTAGAGCAGAGGGAGGGTGATCAGGATTGGCAGAGTGGGGACGAATGTCAGGTTGCAGTAGAGTAATTAGGGTGGCCTCTTTGAGAAGGTGAGACTTAGCAGTACCTTGAAGGAGGTGAGGATTAACCATGCGTGTATCTGGGGGAAGAGGATTTGAAAGAATAGTGGGTGAAGAGGTCAGAGAAGTGAAGGGAGAAGAAGCAGGTCCTACTGGGCCTTGTGAGCCATTGGGATGACAAAAGGAGCCCCTGGCTGCAGTGGTGAGGGTACCCTGGGGTACTGGAGGGGAGGGGCCAAGATAGAAGCAGGGCGACTGGTAGGAGGCTACTGCAGTGGACCAGGTAAAGGATGGTGGTAGCCAGGCTGAGGGTAGAAGTGTAGAGGTGATGTGAAGGTGTGCCAGTGTGGCATGTGAGAGAAAGAAAGAGATCAAAGCAAGGCCAAGAGTTTTGGCTTAGGTGACTGGAAGAGTGAAGTTGCCGAGCGTCTTTTGCCTCCAACAGTAGACCAGCACGTAGTAGACTGTGAGTAAATTGGACATTTATTAAATGAATGTAGTTAGGGAGGAGGGAATGGACCAAAGCTGCTAAGTGCTTTTAGTAGTTTATTTCTGATCCTCACCAGAATCCTAGGTGGTGTTGGTATCATCATCCTTAATTTGTGTACCTAGAAGTAAGCTCAGAGAGGTCAAATGTCTTGGCCAAAGTCACACAGCTAATTAAGTGACAAAGCTGGGCTTCAGTGTCCAAGTCTGAATATTCTACATTCCAAATTTTTCTAGTACTTTCAGTTTTTCCATCTCTACTTTCTCCTCCCCCTTTACATATAAACATACAAAGCCTTCTCTGTTCTTAATACTTTTTTTAAAGCCTCCTTTTGATTCATCCTGCCAACCCCAAGCTAAAATAATCACCCCATCCAGAACACCTCTTAAGCACATTTCAAGAGTAAATGCATTTGTTGCATTTCACAAAGGAGAAAACAAGTCCAAGAAATGTCAGCTATGGGACACTCATGTTGAAGATAATGGAAAAGAAAGGCAATTTGGGATGGAAAAGAGAACTGAAACCTTGAACAAAAGAAAAGAAACTAAGTAGAACAGAGCACATCAGTCCTGAGAGTCTGCAGGGGGGGTCAGGAGGTGGCAGCAGAAGGACCACTGTTCCCAGGTTATCATGTGAGAAAGTCTCCGCACAAGTGGAGGGGCACCCCACTGAGGGCAAAAGTCTATCTGGGAGTATGCTTGTGGTGCCCAGGCCCTGCTGGTGCCATCACGGACATCTGATCAGAGCCTCAGGAGGACCCTGGGGTGTGTCTAGGGCAACGGGCACGGTCACTGAGAGCTAACGATGCAGTGCCCACAGTTCCTAACGCATGCTGTGAACCATGTCATCCGTGTGATCTTCATTTCACATGTCTGTGGCTTTCAGATTTATTATTTAAAGCCCAAGCATCTTGCAGGAGCTCTAGGCTAGTTTCCAGCTGTGTATTAACCAGCTCCTGAAGGGCACATTCCCGGTCTACTTACTGACCAATCGGAAACCCTCTGATCATCTGCAGCTCCTCCCTGTCCCTCCCCACTCCCTGTGCGTCCTGGCCACAGCCTTAGCCAGTCATTCACCTCCCTCCCATCCCCAGCGTCCATCATCTGGCATCCGGCTCTTTCATTTGCTTACTTCACAATAACGTGAGTATTTGCTGGGGTTCCACACCAGACCTACTGCATGGGAATCAGTGACGTACACTCTGCAGTTTAAGAACTACTGCTCTCTTAGGGCAGAGTGCTCCGTTACTTTTCTTCATTAGATTTATATAACCCTGACTTGACTTGCAGTTGAGGGTTCCCCATTTAAAAGCATTCATCGCTGGGCATCGTGGCTCATGCCTGTAATCCCAGCACTTTGGGAGGCCGAAGTGGGCAAATCACCTGAGGTCAGGAGTTTGAGACCAGCCTGGCCAACATGGCGAAACCCCGTCTCTACTAAAAACAAAAATTAGCCGGGTGTGGTAGCAGGCTCCTGTAATCCCAGTTAGGAGGCTGAGGCAAGAGAATCACTTGATCCCAGGAGGCGGAGGTTGCAGTGAGCCAAGATCACACCATTGCACTCCAGCCTGGGCGACAGAGTGAGATACTGTCTCAAAAAAACAAAAAATACACACACACACACACACACACACACACGTATATATGTATATATCCATATGTATAATAATTCAGGTACAGAATTCAAAAGAAAAGGGCATTTTATTTATTTATACACATACACGTGTGTGTATGCATAAAATGATGCCCTTTCATGTAAAGACAGAAAGTTTTAAAGCAAAAAAATGGAAGGAGACAAGCAAATACTCCCTTGTGTACCCCCAGAACCACTTATCCTGGGGCACTATTTTTTGAGTGGAGGATGCTTTGTTTTAAAGGGTTTGTTTTGTTTTTGTTTTTCAAACTTTAACCTGTCTGTGGACAGATACCTGTAGCCAAGATTTCTGTCTCTTGGGCATATGAGTAGGAGCCAGTCTGGGAGCTAGTGGGTTTTTCATTTGAATTACAAATCTGCTATAAAATCGTCTAAGCTGTACATTGCATGGTTTCCTCTTGCAGCTCTCAAATCGACTAGAAGTGGTGAAGGAATTTCTGAGAAACAATGAGGATCTTAGAAGTGGCCTTACAGAAGATATGCAGAAGCTAGACAGCCTCCGTCTACATCAGAAACTGGATTCACAGGAACCTGGGAGACAGACACCTGACAGGAAGGCCTGAGGTGAGTTCAGGCAGATGATGGTGTTAAAGAAGGACAGAATCGCCCCATCTCTTTCATGTCTGTTCTCTCATGTGAGGCCATCATGAACACACAACAGTCTAATCTGAAGTTTGTCCTTATTGTTTCAAAGAGAGGACACTGAGGTTTGTGTTCTTTCTCTACTTAACGGTTCTTAAGTCTGTGAAGTAATTCAACATCAACTCCCTGTTTAGCCAAATATACCTGAAGTCATTGGTCTAGAATTAAATGAATCAGCTTTATAACATAATCAAAAAGCATTTCTGCCTTAAAATGACACCATTGATGCCTGGCTCTTACCATGGCATTAATAGCAATTGATTAGTTTCCATAAGGAGAACTTCTTAAAATGAGTAACTATCTTCAGCATTTTACTTTTTTCCCCTCAAATAAAAAAAAAAATCAAAACATTCTCTTTCATTTTAGGTTGCCTGTCAACAAAAATCAGGCATGTTCTGTGAAAGTCAGCATGGCTTCCTTCTCAGACATCCTTTTCTGTGCAAAAGGAAAAAGTTACCAGACTATTGTACCCAAACAAAAAGGAATTTTTGTTGTTTTGTCCTGGACTTTCCTCTCTTTGGAACTATTTTAATATTTGTAAACTTGGGGTTGTATAATCTATTGCAATAAAAAATATTAGATACTCTTTGCCAAAACTTGATACCAGGCCAGGCGTGATGGCTCACACCTGTAATCCCCAGCACTTTGGGAGCCCAGGCGGGTGGATCACCTGAGGCAAGGAGTTCGAGACCAGCCTGGCCAACATAGTGAAACCCCATCTGTACTGAAAAAAAAAATACAAAAATTAGCCGGGCATGGTGACATGTGCCTATAATCCCAGCTACTCAGGAGGCTGAGGCAGGAGAATCGCTTGAACCTGGGAGGCAGAGGTTGCAGTGAGCTGAGACCATGCCACTGTACTCCAGCCTGGGCAATAGAGCGAGATTCTGTCTCCCAAAAAAACAAAAAACAGCAACAAAACTTACTACCATCCAGGGATTTTTTTGCTATTTAAAAGGTGAATTTCTTTTCTGGTCCTAAACTGTAACTGCTTAACTTAGTAAAGGCTGTGTTTGGCCAGGCCTGTGCCAGAGGCTTACCTGGAGTGCTCCACCCACTGGCAGGCAAGTCCTATTCCTATTCACCCAGGATGCCCAAGGCTGGGCTGGGATATAAATGCTGGGATAGGAAAGAAATATTTCCTTTTTAGAGGAAAGCAAGAAGAAACATTGCCTGAAAGGCGATTTTTCTAGTCGTTTCCAATTAGTACAGAAATGTTACCGCCTCTGGGTACAGTGGCTCACGCCTGTAATCCCAGCATTGGTGGGCGGATCACTTGAGCCCAGGAGTGTAGTACCAACCTGGGCAAGTTGGCAAGACCCCATCTCTACAAAAAAGTTAAAAATTACCTGGGCATGGTGGCACACACCTTTAGTCTCAGCTACTCAGGTGGCTGAGGTGGGAGGATCCCTTGAGCCCAGGTGGTCAAGGCTGTGGTGAGCTATGATCATGCCACTGCACTCCAGCCTGGGTAACAGAACAAGACCCTGTCTCAAAAAAACCCCAAAAAACTGTTACTACTAGGTTGGAGTAGCCTAAGGCAGTAGGGCAAGGAGGTGGGCCCAGGCTGGTCTGTGGGGAGCTGGAGAATGGTGACTTGAGTGACCAGTAGACTGACAGGACCCAGGCCAGCATCACAAGCAGGGATGTCAGGCAGGAGCAGGGGAGCTTCTCGCTTGGCAGCTGGTTTATGGTACACATTTGAAAAGTAAGCTCCTGGGGCCTGGCCTCACATGCTCAGTGAACATTTGACTGAAGGGCCCCTCTTAGCTTGGGAGTATTCCCAGGCGTAAATGTTAGTTATGCTATTAACTAAGCCTGGTCCTTCATTACAAAATTTAAAAATGAAATTGCATCATTCTTGTGGAAATTCAAAGACAAACATTTTCTTTCAACAAATTCACACATTCGTTCATGCTTTTTCTATACCTTTTACCCCTAAAGTCATCCACTCCTGACTTCCTCCTGCTGGTTTCCCAAACTGCGCAATGACTGCCCCATCGTAGGCAGTGGTCTGCGGAGTCGGCCTCACTTTCACCTTTCCCCGCATCTACTTGTTTCCAAGGCCAGCGGTACTTAACTGGGTCAAGTTGCCTGTGGACCTTCAGGAACAGAATTGCCATGTTCCTCGCTGCCTGCAGGAAAGGCTCCATTCCAAGCCCAGTGAAGATGTGTGCCTATCCAGCCGCCTACCAAGGATGTCATCTGTAGAATGGGTGGAGGGCAGGGGTTTATTTGGTGTACATTTTTATGTTAAAATGCACTTAATATCACTCTGGAAAGCCCAGATGAGTGCAGATGTGCCTGTAACTTCCTCCTTTAATCTGTCCAGGTAGTATTTAATCTTTAGTCTTACATTTTCTTTCTCCCTTCATTTCATGGAATTCCTTGAGAAAACTTCAACAGTAAAGAAAGAAATTTCATTCATCTCACAACTCTTCCAAATGAAGAAACTTAGCGAAATATTTCCAAGCTTCTAGATGTGCAATACAAAACTTGGGATCAAATGGAATCTTGATTCATTAACCAATTTAAGATCTGACTTCTGATTTTAGGAACTTTGGGTTATGAACGCTTCCATTTTATACCTGTGTCTAGTTAGTTTGCCCACAAGCTTTTATCAGGGGTCCACCATGTGCCAGCCCCTGAAGTAGATATAAATACAAGGATGTGTAAGGTATGGATGATGGTATACGAGCTGTCATCTTACTGGATTTGTCCGCTCTGATAAAGATACGGTTCTGAAAACTTTTTAAAACCCCAGAGAGGACTTTAAGGCAATGTAGCATCATCTATAGAGACATCAACCTGTTGATATCTTTCTATTTAACGGAACTGTGCACCTGGGCACAAGGGTGTGCACAACAGGATGTGTACAGCAGCACTGTTAAAGTGTAGCGCATTATACTACAGGATCTTATGCAACTGTTGGAAAGAATGAAGCGACGCCGCACTGTGGTCATGCAGTGGTCTCAGACATACTAACTAGAAAAGCAAAAGGCTTAACAATGCATAGCAGTCGCGCGCGGTACCTCACGCCTGTAATCCTAGCACTTTGGGAGGCTGAGTGGGGCGGATCACCTGAGGTCAAGAGTTTGAGACCAACCTGGCCAACATGGTGAAACCCTGTCTCTACTAAAAACACAAAAAAGCCGGGCATGGTGGCACGTGCCTGTAATCCCAGCTATTCCGCAGGCTGAGGCAGGAGAATCGCTTGAACTGGGGAGGTGGAGGTTGCAGTGAGCCGAGATCACACCACTGCACTCCAGCCTGGGTGACAGAGGGAGACTCCGTCTCTAAAAAACAACCAAAAAAACAAACACAAGAAAACAATGCATAGCAAGCTATAATGTTGTTTGTGTTTTAGAATAGTAGAGGTCTGGAAAGTTGTTTGCTTTTCCCCAGTTTTTTTTTTTGCTGTGTTACCTCTGTAGGAAATTGAGGTAGAGGGGAGAGTTAGGAGGAATATTTGGCTTTTCTGTTTTATATCCTCCTGGGTGAAATTTTTATAACAAACATGTACTGGTGTATTTTGAATGTTTTTAAAATTTTATATTTCAGAATAATAAAATATAAATTCAAACTGCAAGCTGGCTGTGTCGCATTTCCTGGGCTATGTTGTAGCCTCCATTCCTCCATTTTGTAGCTCCACCTTCAGGGTCACCTGCAAATTGTCAGGGCAGTGGGAAGAAGCCCAGCACATGGATCACTTTCTGCATAGGGCTGTCTGTTTCATTGTGAAGCGCCTTGTCTTCTTCGTCCAGCAATATGATTTGTTGTCAGCCTCTCCCTGGGACACAATATGTGGTTCATAGTTTTGAAAGAATTAGAGGAAAAAAATGGTATTAGCATTACAGTTGCAAAGATAAAGCAGTTCTTTGGATTTATCCTGTTCTTCACCAGGGAGCTCAGAGTACCTAAGGAGGAAGACATTACATATTCAACTCAGAGTAAAACACCTGATTCTGGGAAATGACTAAAGTGCGTTGGTGACAAAAACTGGAAAACTAGCTCTGCCAATTCAAAACATGTTACTGGCTTTATAAAGTTGTGGAGATCTGTAGACAGTTTAAATTGCCAAGGTTAGAAAGGATTACGTTTGAGAGTTTGGGAAGATTATGAAATGATTGTTACCCTAATGATTTAAAAGGTTCATTTTTATTAAAGTATGAATTACCTATTTGGCTTTAAACACTAATATCCTAGGCAACAAAGGGTTAGCTCACTTAGTTGGGTGGGCATATTGTGAATTAGATGCCTTAAGTGGAACATTGCATTATTGTGGAAGTGTTGCAATCTTTTGGACATTTCCTTGAATTGTTTTGACCTCTAAATTGTAAGTATAGAGTAATAGGAAATTAGCAGCAGAGATTACCTCCTTTTCCCTCACGAGGTTAATTAGAAACCTACCTGCTCTGAAATGTCTTCAACAGACAGTGGCCTTTCATTGAAATAGACTCAAATTACAAAATGCATATTGGAAGACAACCTAAAAATATATTAATTTCTACTTATGAAATTGTTAGTGAAGTGGATATAAAGTTATTCATTTCATAACTTTAAGAACTGGTTTTTAATACTGCATTGTAGTCTGAATTATCTAAAACATTAAGACCCACTGTTATCTTCCAGAGATTTCTGCTTCTCAAACCCATGCTTTATATGTGCATGTTAGCAATGACCACAAAACCGTAAACTGAGCATTTTGTGACCTCTCTTTGGGAAGGTAGGCAACAAATTTACATGCTTTACTTTCCTACTGACTACCAGAAAGGCATGAGAATTATTTTAGCACCACGTGTGGTAGCCAGCATCCAGGATGGCCCCTAACAATGCCTGCTTCCCATCCTCATATTGTCCTCCCATAGTGTACCAGAGTTGTTTTGTGTGAACACAGCAGAAGTGATGGTATGTAACTTCTAAGATGAAGCTGTAAAAGGCTAGAACCTCCATCTTGGGCTGTCTCTTGGAACACCACTCTGGGGGAAGCCATGTCACAAGCAGCCGTATGGCGAGGCCCAGATGACAAGGAACTGAAGCCTCCTGCAAACAACTATGAATGAGCTTGAAAGTGGATCTTCCAGCTCCAGTCAAATCTTCAGAGACTGCAGCCCCAGCTGACAGCTGAGAATCCCTGAGCCAGAAGTCCCCCACTAAATCACTCCCAGATTCCTGACCTTCAGAAATTAAGTGAGGTAACTGTTTTAAACTAAGTGTTGGGGGTGATTACATGGCCATAGATAATTCACTACTTCCCCATAGTTCGTTTCCCACCCACCCCCCACCCCCGTCCCCACATGCAGAATTTCGTGAAACACAGAGACTGCCCACAAAGAGGACTACTGCTTTAATGCCAGAGAAGATAAAGGGGAATCTTCTAGAATTCCACAAATGTGCCCGTTTTGTCCAAGAACTGATGTCTTCAGAATCTTTGATAGTGCTTTTAAATTTCTTTGCATTTGAAAACTCTATCTAAAGCAGGGTCGAATACTTCTAAACACCTACTTTGGGGTTCACCAGTAAACACTCTGGAACTTTCCGCATCCTTCAGAGGCAGGGGCAGGGAAAATTTTTGGGTCAAATCGTAGAGGGCAGCCTCTCCTATGTAGGTAATCGCCTTAGCCTACTGCCCCACTACCCCACCCTTCTCGTTTCCCTTTTCTCGGCTCTGTGATTTAAGAGTCCGTAAGAACCCCCCAAGATTCCTAGGGGAATACTCCGAGCTGCCGCTGTTGACCACTGACCCCTCACCCCCAGCTCTAGCTAGCATTCGACAGAGTGATAGGTAACCAGTTCTGCAAACTGCCATTTCCCCCGTTTTTAAGGATAAGAAAAGGAGGAAAGAATGATTTTGTCCTTTTACCTATTTACCTAGAATCCCAGGGTTGATGGCAATTGTCCCCAGAATTGTTTATCCTGTCTCCATGGCTAATTCTATAATTGCTCTCCGTCACCAAGAGATCCTAGGTTCTCTTGAGGACTCCTTAAGGCTACACTGTACCTCACGACATTCATTTAAAACCCACTTCGAAACATTTCCCTCAGTAGAAAGAGCCCCCAGACTTTTTTTGACGTACAGATTTGTGACTGCACCAAGTTGTGAGTCATGTGTGATACTAAGCAACCCTGTTTGCCCTGGACATCCAAAACAAGTAACAAAAATATGTTCCCAAGAGAGCTTTAAGAAAAAACAAAAAAGCTGTGAAGTGCTTCACATTCAAAGTCTTCCTCCCCCATATTAAACTATCTTGAGTTGCAGGTCCTGTGAAGAGAAAGACCAGCTAATCCATCCTCCCCTTCTAAAAAACATTTCCAGTTTACAAAAGAGGCAACACTCAACTTCAGTTCAATGTTACTTTGTATTTCTTTATTAATCAAACTGCAGGTTTAAGTCAGATTCGCACTGTTTTAGAGTCAAAACCGAGGTCTTCATTGGCCTTTTTTCAGGAGGAATGACAGTTCAGTGCTTGTGACCTGCAGAGATGAGATCAGGCCCTCTCAGTTCTTAAGAAGCTTGTTTCGGGGGCTGGGAACCCCGGCTGGTGGCGGCCGCGACGGCGGAGTGTCGCGGGCTTTAGCCTCGGTGCCGCCGCCGTAGTAGAGTAGGTAGCGACTGGCCTGCACACTCTGCGCCATCACGTTGGTACAGTGGCACGTCATCAGCAGCAGGTTTCGAGGCTGTACGCTGTAGGCGAAGCGCATGAAGATCGCCGAGTACAAGATGAACGCTGTCGTCATGCGGCCACTGATGATCTCCAGCGATGCCTTCATGTCTTTATTTTTATTTTATTTATTTATTTATTTTTTTGAGACTGAGTTTCACTCTTGTTGCCCAGGCTGGAGTGCAATGGCACGATCTCGGCTCACCGCAACCTCTGCCTCCCAGGTTCAAGCAATTCTGCCTCAGCCTCCCTAGTAGCTGGGATTATAGGCATGTGCCACCAGGCCCAGCTAATTTTGTATTTTTAGTAGAGACGGGGTTTCTCCATGTTGGTCAGGCTGGTCTCCAACTCCCGACCTCAGGTGATCCACCCGCCTCGGCCTCCCAAAGTGCTGGGATTACAGGCGTGAGCCACTGCGCCCGGCCTGCCTTCATGTCTTTAAAGGAAGCCAGCGGAAGGCCCCAGTCGAACACAGGACCCCAGAAGTGAGTGCTGCTCACGTATCCCCGGAACTCCTTGCTCTGGAAGTGATCTCTCATCGTTCACCACGGTACCGCCACCCTCGCCATGATGGAATAGCCGTAGGTGTGCCTACGGAACGACAGCCAGACCACAACGAAATAGAGCGCAAAGCCCAGTATCCGCAGCTGACCCTGACTGGGCGCACGCCAGCGACCTCGAGTCTTCGCGTGGCTGCCATAAAGTGCGCCGACAGCACGTGCAGCTGTTCTGTCGGAATGAAAGGGCATGGTTTCACACTGGCGCCTTCGCGTTGACTGCCGTAAAGTGCGCCGGACCGCACGTGCCGCTGTTCTGTTGGGGCAAAAGGGAGTGGCCTCACCCACGCGCCTCTGCCTGAATGCCGTTAAAGTGCCGCGGACAGCACGTGCTCCTGCTCTACGGGGGTGCAAGGCCGTGGCTTTGCCGTCGAACCTTCAAGTAACTGCTGTAAAGTGCTCCAGACTACATGCCGCTGTTCTGTGGGGATGAAAGGGCGTAGCTTTGCCCTCGCGCCTCTGCATGAGTGCTGTAAAGTGCTCCACAAGCACGTGCAGCGGTTCTGCCAGGGTGAAGGGGCCTGGCCTCATCCTCGCACGTTTGCCTGACTGCCCTAAAGCGCTCCAGACAGCACCTGCCGCTGTTCTGTGGGGGTGAAAGGGTGTGGTTTCACCCTCGGGCGGACGTGACTACTGTAAAGTGCTCTAGACAGCCAGTGCTACTGTCATATGTTCCTATGGAGGTTAGGGGAGGGGCGCAGCCTCACCCTTGCACTTTTGTGCCTTCCATGGACTGCCATAAAGTGCATACAGCATGCGTGCATGTGTGTGTCCTCTGGCAGAAGTGGAACCACAGCCTCAGCCTTCGTTCCCCACAGGGCTGCAGCCGCTTTTAAGTGCTGAGGGTTACTCGTACCACCCTGAGAGGAGTGGGTCAGGCTGCCTGCTTCTCAGCCATGCGAAGGGAAACTACTTGTTCTGACTAGTCCCTGGACAGTGTTGACTAGATGTTGATACAAAATTCCTCAACCAGGTTCAGAATTTTAGCCCTTACATAATTTGCCTGAGTGTTACTTGCAGACACGGTGACATTTCACCTTAAGATTTTAGCATCTGTCTCTTAAAAACAAGGATGGACCCCTACTTAACCACAACGCGGTAATCCACACTATAATATGCAGAGCATATTTAAATTTTATAGCTTTACGGCTTTTTTTTTTTTTCCTTCTTGTTGGAGGGGGAAATCAGGATTCAATCAAAATTCAAGTTTAGTTAACTCCTTTGATTAATATTTAATCTAGAAGAGTTCCCTGGCTTTTTGTGTTTCATGACATGGACATTTTTGGAGTCCAAGCTTGTCGCTTTTCAGAATGTCTTTAAGTTGGATTTGTCTGTTTTCTTACTAGATTTAGGTTAAACATTTTTTGATAAAACAACTTCACAAGAGATGTTGTATTCTTAGTGCATCACAATGCGAGGCACATGACGTCACTTTCTTCCAGCATTGGTGGTACTAAGTTCGGCCACTTGGTTAAGAAGTTATCCGCGGAGAAGCTGCGAAGATGGCGGAGTGAGGCGTGCAGCTATAAACTGGCCTCTGGGCCGGGACCCCGGGAGGCTGAGTGCGTCTGTTGTACAGTGCGAGGAGAAGAAAAAAAGAGATCGGCCAGAGGAAAGGAACTAACCGAACATTCTTCCTCCCTACCTTACAGAAGGGAGTGGTCATCTACACTAAAGCAAAGGTTCCTTATCACAGGAAGAAAAGTTTCCTTGACCATTAAGTGCTTTTATATTCATCTCAGAAACAAAATTCTGAACTCAGGACTTGGCAAATTCAATACAGAGGAGCTCCTAGGATTCCAGTTATCCTGCCAACTTCTCCAGGAAGAAAGAAACAACTCGCATGGGTCTTCCGCTGTTTGCTTAATTATAAAGAGATCATTTTGCAAGCTGAAGGCTGAGTTGCATTTGAAACAGGTGCTTAGCTGGTGGTATTGGTGAATACTTTTCATTCCAAGCAAGAAGACTAAATAAGTAGCAAGTATGGATGACTTCAGGGTTTAAAAAAAAAAGTCTTTCAGTTTCAACCACTACCATGATAAGCACAGTAGAGACTGCAGCAGTAGGTTCCAAATATGTGTTTCTAATTTGACGTGAAAGATACTAAAAAATTATATGTATATATTTAAGTCCTGGCTCATCCTGTGACATAGATTTACTGAATAAGAACAAAGGCCCAATTTTGAACAAAAACCTAGGTCGGATGCGATGGCTCACGCCTGTAATTCCAGCACTTTGGGAGGCTGAGGTGGGCGGATCACCTGAGGTTGGGAGTTTGAGACCAGCCTGACCAACATGGAGAAACCCTGTCTCTACTAAAAATACAAAATTAGCCGGGTGTGGTGGTGCATGCCTGTAATCCCAGCTACTCGGGAGGCTGAGGGAGGAGAATCGCTTGAATGCAGAGGGGGCAGAGGTTGCAGTGAACCGAGATTGCACCACTGCACTCCAGCCTGGGCAACAGAGTGAGACTCTCTCGCGCGGGGGGGTGGAGGGAGGAAAAAACCTTTGGACATAGAGGAGTCGGTGGCGGAGAGAGGAGGATGAGAGAATTTTCCACAGAACTCCTTTTCCCTAAGAAAAAGAAGCAAAAATGCCTCGTGCAGTGCCATCTGACTTTATGGTGTTTCACATTATATAGTTACATTTTTTAAAACGCATAATATTAACTATTTTCCTGCAACCCAAGGTGGATACTTGGATGTTTTATTTTATTTATTTATTTATTTTTTGAGGTGGAGTCTCGCTGTGTTGCCCAGGCTGGAGTGACTGGTGCAATCTCTGCTCACTGCAATCTCTGCCACCGGGGTTCAGGCGATTCTCCTGCCTCAGCCTCCCAAGTGGCTGGGATTACAGGCGCACACCACCACACTTAGCCTGATTTCTTACTCTAGATATTAGGCATAATGTTAGGCTGAAAAGGCTGGGACTCGGGTACTTTCCCCAGGTGGGACTGAACTTTCTAATCAGAGAATGGGCCTCAGAAGCAATGTTCCCAAACTTGTGGTTGGGTCAGTGTAGATTCAGGGTGTGGAAAAGAAACCTCAAACAAGAAAAATAATTACAATAAGAAATTGATTTTCTTTTTTTTCCACAATAGTTATAGGTTATAAAGAACAGACTATCGTAGAAAACTGTCCTTGCTTCCACATCAGCAGAGGATCAGTATGTTTTGTCAGGTCTTTACATAAGAGTGAAACCTTTATTTATGCTTCTTTGTGAGTAGAGAATAAATTTTAAAACTAATTAGATGAAATTAAGAACAGAGAGTATTGGAACATCTCTGTGTTTTCTGGAATGTTTACTCAGATCCACGAATGCTGTGATGCTGGGAACTTAGGGCAGATTCACCAAAATTTGAGAGTGATAGAAATGGCCCAAAATGGGAAATGTTGAGCACTCTTACTATTAGTGAGACTGGTCAATCAACCCATTTGAGATGGGTAAAAAATACTTTTAGTAAAATACATATTATATATAAAATATTTCTTTGTTTTGAGAGCAGCTACTGAGTGAGTGATAAAGCATAGTAGAAATAACTTTGGTTAAAAGTAACTCAAATTTTTCTCTAAGTAATCTACCTACTTCCTGATGTTTTTCTTTAATATTTTGGAATTGTTCAAGACAGAATGGAGCCTACATATGTGGGTTCCACTGGTATGTTGAAAATGTCATATCAGGGAGAATTTGTACCTTCCAAGTGTCTGTTAACCATCTTCTCTGTGTACTTCTGGCATCTTTTTTGGTAGGATCATTTGGCAGGAGGTAGAGTACCTGTACTTTTGGCACCATTGAAACCAGCTCTGGCCCACTTGTTTGAACAGCTGTCAGACTCAGCGTCTCCATATGCTTTATATTTTTTCAGTCCACAGTTGAGAGAACCAGTGTTTAATGCTCTTTGAAATTGTTTCTGTATCTTCCATGGCTCAGACAAGATGCATTTAACAAAATGGATATATTCCCCCCCCAAAAAAAGAAGTTATCTGCCGGGTTTCTCCATTGTAAAGTTACCTTTTCCCTTCAAATAATCCGGGGAGAACTGCCTTGAGAGTGTATGGATATTCTATTCTCCAACAATTTTTTTTTTTTTTTTTTTTTTTTTGAGACAGAGTCTTGCTCTTTTGCCCAGGCTGGAGTGCAGTGGCACGATCTTGGCTCACTGCAACCTCCACCTCCCAGGTTCAAGCAATTCTCCTGCCTCAGCTTCCCTAGTAGCTGGGATAACACGTGTGTGCCACTATTCCCAGCTAATTTTTGTATTTTTCATAGAGATGGGGTTTTGCCATGTTGGCCAGGCTGGTCTTGAACTCCTGACCTCAGGTGATCTGCCTGCCTTGGCCTCCCAAAGTGCTGGAATTATAGGCATGAGCCACCGCTCCTGGCCTCTCCAACAGTTTTTCACCTAATAGTTTTGATATCTGTGGATGAAAAATCTTTAATGACAAAACTGGTGATTATTTTTCCAGTGCTTTCTGTTTTTTCCAATAAAAACAGCAACTGTTGGCCAGGTGCAGTGGCTCATGCCTGTAATCCCAGCAGTTTGGGAGGCCGAGGTGGGAGGATCACCTGAGGTCAGGAGTTCAAGACCAGTCTGGCCAATATGGTAAAACCGCATCTCTACTAAAAATATAAAAATTAGCCAGGTGTGATGGCACGTGCCTGTAGTCCCAGCTACTCGGGAGGCTGAGGCAGAAGAATCGCTTGAACCCCAGAGGCAGAGGTTGCAGTGAGCCGAGATTGCACCACTGCACTCCAGCCTGGGAGACACAGCAAGATTCCGTCTAATAAATAAATAACAACAACAAAAAAATAAAAACAGCAACTGTTGAAAAACGATTGAATATGCATTGAAATACTAATGCTTTATGTAGTGATTTACACACAAGCCCATTGTACCTTTAAAATTAATATTCATTATCTGTGTTCATTTACACCCCAAACATTTTACAAATGTGGCTTAAAAATATATAGTATAGCCATTCCTCCAAAAGAAAGTGGCATAATTTTTAGATAACTATTTTAAAATGCGGAGCTTCCAAATATGGATGAATGGTATACTGTTATAAATCAGGTCAGTATAAGTTTGAACTAATAAATCAGCAAGCATGTGTTGAATGACATTTTAGGCCTACACTGCCAGATGCTCCAATGTCTTAAAAGAAATAGAAGCTACCGCTCCTTGTCCACAGAAGCTTTCAGTACTTACAGACTGTCTCACATAAGTTACTTGGTTTTGATCACCTATTGCTGTATAACAAATCACCCCAAAACTTAGTGGCTTAGAACAAAATCTTTTATTTTACTCCCAAATTTACCATTTGGGCAGGACTTAATAGGGACAGCTCATCTGTCCCATGCATCACCAGTGGGGATATTTCAGCCTGCGGCTTGGAGGATCCACTTTGAAAATGGCTCACTCACATAGCACGCTGATGCTGGTTACTGGCTGGGAGCTCAGCTGGGGCTGTTAACTGGGGCCAGTTTCTTTCCATGTGGACCATTCCACAGGGTGCTTAGGCTTCCTCACAGTATGGTGGCTGAGTTCCAGGAGTAAACGTAACAAGAGAATCAAGTAGAAGCTATCGCGTAGGCAGAATTATAAGATGGCCCCAGTGACCCTCACCCTTGTGTAATCTGCACTTGAGTGTGAGCGGAACCTATGAATATCATTAGATATTATTCCCATGATTACATGACAAAAGAGATTTGGCAGATGTAATTGAGGTTTTGAATCAGTTGATCTTAAGACAGAGAGATTCCCCAAGTGAGCCTCCCCTAACCACAGCAACCATTTAAATCTGAGTCTAGAGGTCAGAGACCAGAATTCAGAGATTCAAAACATGAGAGGGATTTGACGTGAAGGATATTCTCCATAGCCGGCTCTGAAGGTGGAGGTGACCACATGGCGAAAAATGCACGCAGCTCCCAGCTGACCAAAGAAACAGAGATCTCAGTCTTATGACCATAAAGAACTGAATTCAACCAACAATGTAGTGAGCTTGGAAGCGGGTCCCCACCTCAACTCTGATCCTCCAGGAACTCAGCCCAGCTAACGCCTTCATTTCAGCTGTGTGACACCCTGAGCAGAGAAGCAAGTCATGCTGTGCCCAGAATTCTGACCTACAAAACCATGAGCTAATAAACAGGTATTGTTTTCAGCCACTAAGTTTTGGGTAATTTGTTGCATAGCAATAGAAAACTAACATAAGCTATATTGGTTTTTATGGACTTAGCCTCAGAAGTCAACATGACATCACTTTTTTCATAGCCACAAGGCCACCCAAATTCAATGGAGGGTAGATAGACCCACTTCTCAAAGTTATACTTCAAGAAGAGCATAGGAGCTGGGTGCAGTGGCACACACCTATAGTTCCAGCTACTCAGGAGGCTGAGGTAAGAGGATTGCCTGAGCCCAGGAGTTTGAGACCAGCCTGAGCAACAGAGCGAGATCCCATCTCTAAAAATACTTGATTGATTGATTGATTGATTGATTGATTGAGATCTGCTCTCACTCTGTCGCCCAGGCTGGAGTGCAGTGGCACAATCACAGCTCACTGCAGCCTCGACTTCCTGGGCTCAAGTGATCCTCCCACCTCAGCCACCCAAAGCATTGGGATTACAGGTGTCAGCCACTGTGCCCAGCCAAAAAAAAAATATGTATATATGTGTGTATATACATATGTGTATATACATATATGTATGTGTATACATATGTGTATACACATGTATGTATGTGTGTATACATATATGTATATGTGTGCATATACATATGTGTGTACATGTGTGTACATATGTGTATGTGTGTACATATATGTATGTGTGTACATTGTGTGTAATGTGTATATTATATATGTATATGTGTGTATATATGTATGTATGTGTATATATGTATATATGTCTGTATATATGTATACATATATGTGTATATACATTCATGTATGTGTATATGCATGTATGTTTATACATATATGTGTATGTACATATATGTATTTATGTATTATGTATATATGTGTATATATGTATGTGTATATTATATGTATATATGTATGTGTATATTATATATGTATATATGTGTATATATGTATATGTGTGCATATACATATATGCATGTGTATATTATATGTACATATGTGTATAATATATGTACACATGTGTATATACTATATACATATATACACATATATGTGTGTGTGTATATATAGAGAGAGCAAGCATATAAGATAGGAAATATTGTGTCCACCTCTGGAAAATGCAGTCTACCATATTACTTAACTTGAAGTCACATAATTATAGAAATAAGGATCTCATGGATTATCTGTAAAATGAGGATGATAGTGGTACCCACCTCACAGCAGTGTTGCAAGGTTTCAGCATGTTAATCCACAGTAAATGCTTACTATAGGGCTTGATATATAGTAAGTGCTCAGTGTATTTTAGCTGTTGTCATTATTATCATCCAGTCCATCCATCTCATTTTACAAAGGAGGCATGAGGCCTTGAGATCATGTCATCTGTCATGGTGACAGCGAATTCATGGGAAACCAGGATTAAGGTTTCCTATTTCTCACCTCACTCCTCTACACAAATTACTGTAACTTGTGATGTGTTTATGTCTTTCCAACTATGTCGTTAAATTCCTTTAGGCCAGGGAAGAAATCACCAAATGAAATATTCCTTCTCCCTCCAAACCTTTCTAACATGTTGACTGGATGTGGCCCAAATTTAATAAGACAAGGCCTGCCCACCCAGAGGAGCACTTTAACAGAAATTTTAGAGAAATGGAGGTACAGACGATGTGCATGTAACTTTCCTGGTAGACGCTTGGCTGTGCCTTTGTATAACATATGTGTCTACTAGACATTTGTTGATTGTTATAATCATGACAAATGGGCCAGACTTACACTAGAAATAGAAGGTAAGATATTATCTTGGAACTTTGCCAGCAGTTGAAGGGATACTTAGAGGTAAAAGGGTCTCCAAGGTGGATTGAGAAGATTCAGGGCTAGGATTGAGCAAAACTGTAGAGAATTTTACGTGTCTGAAACAAAGGTAGTGATGAAACAGCTTTAGGATTAGAGAACATCAGTAATGTTGTCCAGCGATTACCTCTTCTCACAGCTAAATTAGTTCTGCTGTACAGTTTGCTGTGCTTAATAGATGAGACTGAACAGCTAAAGATTTTTCATTATTTCAAATAATATTTATCTGCTGTTAATGCTTTTGGCATTTCTACTCTTAGTGCTGCCTCACAAACGTGAAGCTGTCAGGTCCTATGTGACTCAATCACGAGACATGGCTGGCAAGTTTACTGTTATCTTTCAAAGGAAAACGCCGGGAGAAGACAAGCAAATACAACGATAGATTCATCCCTTTTCCCAGTTGTGAAAAATGTGCATCGCACTCTTTCTTCTAACCAAGGTTCTCGGTCACAGCTCCTACGAAATCCTGCTTGATGGGCATGACCCTGGACCTACACAAATCTTCAGTGAGGTCCAGTGCAGCAGACCATAGAGGTGGCATTACTTAATTTTAATTGTTCTTTTTAACTCTTCATTTTGAAATAATTTCAAGCTGAGAAAACTTAGAAAAATCTAAAACAGGTATAACAGAGAAACAAATGCTCAAAAGAGCTCCCATATGCCCTTTACCTAGATGTACCAACTGTTAACATTTTGCGATATTTGCTTTACTCTTCTCTCTAGCCTAAGGGTATTGGTTTTTTGTTTTGTTTTTTTTTTTTTTTCTTTGAGACAGGGTCTCTCTGTGTCACCCAAGCTGGAGTACAGTGATGCAATCATGGCTTACAGCAGATTCAACTTCCTAGGCACAAGTGATCCTCCCATCTCAGCCTCCCAAGTAGCTGGGACTACACGTGTGCCACCATGCCTGGCGAATTTTTGTATTTTTTGTAGAGATGGGTTTTGCCATGTTGCTCAGGCTGGTCTTGAACTCCTGGGCTTAAGCCATCTGCCTGCTTTGGCAAAGTGCTGGGATTACAGGTGTGAACCACCACACCTGGCCCTTAACAGTATTTCTTAAGAGCATCAGTGTGTATTTTCTTTTTTTTCTTTTTTTTTTTTTTGAGATGGAGTCTCTCTATGTCACCCAGGCTGGGGTGCAATGGCACGATCTTGGCTCACTGCAACCTCCACCTCCCAGGTTCAAGGCGATTCTCCTGCCTCAGCCTCCCAAATCTCCAGCTGGGATTACAGGTGCCTGCCACCATGCCCGGCTAATTTTTGTATTTTTAGTAGAGATGGGGTTTCACCATGTTGGCCAGGCTGGTCTCGAACTCCTGACTTCAGGTAGTCCGCCCGCCTCGGCCTCCCAAAGTACTGGGATTACAGGCATGAGCCACCGCGCCCAGCCTCAGTATGTATTTTCTAAGCATATAGACTTTTGTAAACTTTCTTTTATATTATCACAATACACCCATCAAAATCAAGACATTCAACATTGATATAATACTATAATCTACAATCAGTATTCTTATTTGGCTAATTGTCTCAATAACGTCCAATATAACAATTTTGTTTTTCTAGTCTAGGATCCAGACCAGGATTACACATGGCACTTAATTGTAATGTCACTTTAGTCTCCTTTAATCTAGACCAGATCCTCTACCTTTCTTTGGCATTCATGACCTTGACATTTGTTTTATGTTTTTGACAGTCTCGCTCTGTTGCCAAGGCTGGAATGCAGTGATGCGATGTCGGCTCACTGCAACCTCCACCTCCCAGATTCAAGTGATTCTCCTGAGTAGCTGGGATTACGGGTGTGTGCCACCAAGCCCAGCTGATTTTTGTATTTTTAGTAGAGATGGGGTTTCACCATGTTGGCCAGGCTGGTCTCGAACTCCTGACTTCAGGTGATCCGCCTGCCTTGGCCTCCCAAAGTGCTAGGATTACAGGCGTGAGCCACGGCGCCTGGCCGACCTTGACATTTTAGAAGAGTTCAAGCCTGCAATTTGGTAAAATGCCCCTCAACTGGGGTTCATTCAATGTTTCCTCATGACTGCTTCTATGATCTGGGTGTGTATGCCTTCCCCCAAAATTCGTAGGTTGGAACTTAACCAACCATCAAGGTGATATTAAGAGGTGGGGCCTTTGGGGAAGTGATGAAGCCATGAGGGCACCACCCTCATGGATGGAATTAGTGCCCTTATAAAAGAGCCCGAAGGAGCTTGTTCATCCCTTCTGCCATGTGATGACGCAGAAAGAAGGAGCCATCTATGAAGCAGACAATGAGCCCTCACCAGACACTAAATCTGCCGGCACCTTGATCTTGGACTTCCTGGCCTCCGGAACTGTGAGTAGTACATTTCTGTTGTTTATAAATTACCCAGTCTAAGGTATTTTGTAATTGCAGCCCAAATGGACTAAGACAGCTACCTTCAGGGTGTTCATTTTTGGCATGAACACCACAGCAACGACATGTCCCCAGTGCCTCACACTGGGAGGCATGTGATATCTGGTTATTAGTGATGTTAAGGTAGTGTTCACCAGGTTTCTCTACTGCTAAGTTAGTATTTTTCCCTTTATAATTAATAAGTAATTTGTGCAGAGATACTTTGAGACTATGTAAATATCTATTTCCTCATTAAATATTTAACCCGCTAGTTTTAGCATACATCGATGATTCTTGTCTGAGTCAGTATCAGTCTAATGATTGCAACATTATATTTTGTAAGTGATTTTCTGTCTGTGGTTTAAAACAATAAAAATCAGAAATGTATTTCATTAAATTTGCCATGGAATGCTGGCCCACATTTACAAAAACATACCTGCTCTTGAATTATGGCTGTGAAACAAAACACTTAGGATTTGAGTATTTTATGAAACTTTTTTTTTTTTTTTTTTTTTTTGCCATATCCTGTACTGACTTCCTGGAATATTTGCTGTTAAATTCTACCAAAGGGAATAAATAGCATTGTGCCTCAAGAGAAGCTGAATGAATAAAACAATAGGCAGATACATTGGCTCGCTATTTTCAGATACTGCTGAAAGTAATTTTAGAGCGATCTGCGGCCCTGATTCTAATCTTTTGCCTTTTTCATTGTTTTTCTCATGTGAATACAATGGCTGAAGGCTGTATGGTTATCCAGCATCTTCCAGTAGCTATAAGAATGTTAGATTAAGTGTATTGTGTACCTCAGTTTCTCTAGCTATAAAATGCCCCTTGTCATTGTAGTCTGGTCTCGGTCCCCCAGTACAATGAACTGACAGGAGGGAATGGGTTTTGTTCAGCCCCCATTGAACCACGGTTTCCTCCAATCTTTTGTTTTGTTTCTCTGTCTTATTCTAGATTAAAGGGGACTACTGGCTGGGCGCGGTGGCCCAGGCCTGTAATCCCAGCATTTTGGGAGGCTGAGTGGCGAGGATTGGTTGAGCCCAGGGGTTCAAGACCAGCTTGGGTAACAAAGCGTGACCCCATCTCTACAAAAAATACAAAATTTAGGCCAGGCATGGTGCCTCACTCCTGTAATCTCAGTACTTTGGGAGGCTGAGGCAAGTGGATTACTTGCTCAGGAGTTTGAGACCAGCCTGGGCAACATGGTGAAAACCCTGTCTCTACCAAAAATACAAAAGAATTAGCTGGGCATGGTGGCACGGGCCTGTGGTCCCAGCTACTGGGAGGCTGAGGTTGGAGGATCACTTGAGCCTGGGAGGCAGAGATCACAGTAAGCTGAGATCATGCTACTGCACTCCAGCCTGGGTGACAGAGCAAGAACCTGTTTCAAAAGAATAAAATAAAATAATAAATAAAAAGATTTTTTTAAAAAAACAACAAAAATTAGCTGGGCATGGTGGCACACGCCTGTAGTCCCAGGTACCTGGGAGGCTGAGGTGGGAGGATCACTTGAGCCTGGGAAGTGGAGGCTGCAGTGAGCCATGATTGTGTCACTGCACTCCAGCCTGGGTGGCATATATGTATATGTGTGATATATACATATATGTGTATATGCATACATATGTGTATATGGATATATACATATACATATATCAGTCAGCATTCTAATATAAGGAATACCCTTCCTTCTCTCCCCATTTATTTACTTATCTACTTATTATCAATATGGTCTCATGGATTTCATTTTATTTAGTGGGTTATAATCTATTCATTTTATTTCATTTTATTCAGTGGGTTATAATCTATTACTGTCCTCTTAATTTTGATGCTGAAATTGGCCCAACTTTGGACAGTGGGAGCCCCTTGAAGCTGCCTCCTTTGACCTTCTGGCATTAAAACTATACAAAAAGGTCTACTCTTTGTAGTCGTGCTGTTTCCTCCCTTATTTGTTCCATTCTGTCTACTCCTACAGCTTATAATTAACTTTATTGTTTTCTGGCTTATATTTCCCATGTTTCTCTTTACAAAAGTAAGAAGATACAGGTTGAGCATCCCAAATCTAAAGGCTGAAATCCAAAATGCTCCAAAATCCAAAACTTCTTGAGACATGACACATGAAGGAAATGCTTATTGAAGCAGTTCTGATTGTGGAATTTTAGATTGGGGATGCTCAACCAGATTCCAAAGTCCAAGAAAATCTGAAATATGGAACACATCTGGTCCCGAGCATTTCAGATAAGGGGTAGTCAACCTGTATATGCATGTTTCCTTATTTCCTGTCTTACACAAACAGTAAGAACAGAATACTACTACTTTTTTTTCTTTCTTTTTTTTTTTTTTTTGAGACAGAGTGTCACTCCAGACAGGGTTGCCCAGGCTGGAGTGCAGTGGCATGATCTTGGCTCACTGCAGCCTCAACCTCCCGGGATCAAGTGATCCTCCCACCTCAGTCTCCTGGGTAGCTGGGACCACAGGCATGCACCATCACGCCCGGCTAATTTTTGTAGAGACGGGGTCTCCCAATGTTGTTCAGGTTGGTGTTGAACTCCTGGACTCAAGTGATCCTCCTGCCTCAGCCTCCCAAAGTGCTGAGATTACAGGCATGAGCCACCACGCCTAGCCAGTGGTATTCCTTCTAAAAATACATAACCTGAATTTAATCATGAGCAAACATCAAACAAACCAAAACTGAGGGACGTCCTATAAAATAACTGGCCAATACTTTTCAAAGGTAGACTGTGTCAGATGAAAGGAGACTAAGGAAACATGATATTACAATGAGTGCTCCTGGACTGGACCCTGGTCTAGTAAAAGGGCATTAGCAAGACAACTAGCAAAATTTAACCAAAGTTTGTTCCTGTTGCTTGCAAGAAACTGGCTAGCACATATCAATGGCGCAATGCTGGGTCCAAGCAGAGTTCCTTGAGTTTAGTACTAAGATTGTAGTTTATATTTATTAAGCATTCACAAACTTTATTGTGTTCTCCTACTGAATGCTAATTTTTATAGACCTGGGGTATTACTACCCCCATTATATAGATTAAAAATGCTGATTCAGAGAGATTAAGGGATTTGCCCTAGATTGTTCAACTTGTAAGTGGTAAAGCAGTGAACTGAATTCACCTGTATGACTCTTAATGTATTTTACTCACAATGCTTTTTACTGATGGCCTTCCCCAACAACTGTATTTTCCAAAGAAACCACAGAATAGTCAGTCATTCTGTCATGAAAAGGCTAGAAAAAAACCACCTGTGCCCAAAAGTTAGAAGGCTTGATGCCACTGTATAACTCAGTTGGCATGATCATTGACCCTGGTTCCTACATGCAAAATTGTTGGTTTGCTTGTCCATTAAAAAGTTAAATTTAGGCCAGGCGCGGTGGCTTATGCCTGTAATCCCAGCACTTTGGGAGGCTGAGGCAGGCAGATCACTTGAGGTCAGGAGTTCAAGACCAGCCTAGCCAAAAGGGCAAAACCCTGTCTCTATCAAAAAATACAAAAATTAGCCAGGCGTGGTGATGCACGCCTATAGTCCCAACTACTCGTGGAGGCTGAGGCACAACAATCACTTGAGCCCAGGAGGTAGAGGCGGCAGTGAGCCAAGATTGTGCCACTGCACTCCAGCCTGAGCGACAGAGCAAGACTGTGTCTCAAAAATAATAAAATAAAATAAAAATGTTTAGAGTGAGGCGTGATGGCTCACACCTGTAATCCCAGCAGTTTGGGAGGCTGAGGCAGGCAGATCACTTGAGACCAGGAGGAGTTCGAGATCAGCCTGGCCAACATGGTGAAACCCTGTCTCTACTAAAAATACAAAAATTAGCCAGGCATCGTGGCAGGTGCCTGTAATCCCAGCTAGTTGGGAGGCTGAGGCAGGAGAATCACTTGAACCTGGGAGGCGGAGGTTGCAGTAGCCGAGATCGCGCCACTGCACTCCAGCCTGGGCGACAGAGTGAGACTCTATCCCCCTAACAAAGTTAAGTTTAGGCTGGGTGCGCAGTGGCTCATGCCTGTAATCCCAACACTTTGGGAGGCTGAGGCTGGAGGATTGCTTGAGCCCAGGAATTCAAGACTAGCCTGGGCAACATAGAGACCCCATCTCTACAAGAAATAAGCCAGGTGTGGTGGTACACGCCTGTGGTCCCATCTACTTGGGAGGCTGAGGTGGGAGGATAGTTTGAGCCCAGGAGGTTGATGCTGTAGAGCTGTGATTGTGTCACTGCACTCCAGCCAGGGCAACACAGTGAGATTACAGTCTCAAAAAAAAAAAAAAAAAAAAAGTACATTTACAGTTTCCGTATTACTTGGTATCAGTGAAAATGGATTCAGATTATTCCTTCAAAAAAACACATAACCAAAGAAAATAAAAATCAATTGTATATTATTCCTAATAGAATTAGGCCATAAGCAATATCTGCATATGTAGAATCTCAGATATTTTATAAACCCGGAACAGTCCACCAATGAGATTTAAAGTGATTGGGTTTTCTCTTTGTCAGTGGAATCATCTGCCATGAGTCTGCCTTTTCTGCCTCTCACACAAATCGACGCTGTGATTTATGTTCCTGAACAAATTAGACTTAATTTAAGAGCAAATCATCAGCAACAGGTATAATAATCTTGGCAGAACATTTATTTTAATGAATTGCTCTCTGCCTAACATAGATGCTGATGCCATTTACCCTATACAGATTAGTGCTGTCATGTAATTAATTTTTTTTTCTTCCCTTAGAACTTAAAAGTCTCATCAGTTTTAAATTACAAAGGCATTGGTTTATTTCATAATCATAACAATCTAACATCTCTGGCAATGTTTATATAAGAAAGTTGTGAAAGACAAGTGGATTCTAACCACCCTGCAGCATGATAGGTTCCTGCTCCCTACACTTAGGCCGTGTTGCGTTCCATGGGGTCAGAGTGGGAACTGTTTTGGTGATAAACAGCTGAAAAACCCTCACCCCCATCACTCTGGTAGGAAGTAGGGATGGAAGAGTGATTTTAGAACAACGCAGTTTTTCTTCCCTGTGAAGCTGAGTATCAGTTTCCCTACAACTATTTATATTTCAATGAGAGGCAAAAAGAAAACCAACATTTCCTCCACTCTATGGAGGTTTGAAACTGTAATTGTCAAGGGCATCTTGCAGTAAGTGACAACTAAATATACCCTACCTTCTCAAACCTGCCAAACTCAATGCTATTTATAAATAATTTGATGATCTTTGCAAAGAAGATGCAGAAACAGCTAATACTAAATACAAGGAAGGATCCCAGGGTCAGGGCTACAATGCTCGTACTAAAATAATCTTGCTATATAATTATGAAGTTAAAGATTCTGTTTTTTGAAAAAGAAAACAAATTGTTACCTTAAACCTTTACCTGAAACAGTCCTTCATATTCTAACCAATTAGTTGCTTATTCATCTTTAAAAACGCTACAGAGCCGGGTGCAGTGGTGCACACCTGTAATCCCAGCTACTGGGGAGGCTGAGGTGGGAGGATCACTGGAGGCCAGGAGTTCGGCCTGGCAACATAGCAAGACTGGTCTCTAAAATGTTTTTAATTAAAAAAAAAAAAAAAAAGCTATAGAAAAATGTAACCCTTTCCTACATAAAGTATGAACTTCTCATATATTTTATATAAATTCAGTAACAAGAATGGTAATTAAAATGCCTTCCTTACATTAGTACTAAATCTCAAGAGGCAGTGAGAATAAACAAATGTAAAAGAAACAGCATGAAATCATCTGTACAACAAAACAGCCAATCCTGATGAAAGAAAAGCCTATTTTGTTAGGTTTTTACGATATAAAATAGATTTAGTACTGCAATGACACAAATTTGGAATCATTATTAACTTTATTTGTCACTCTTGATAGACATTGGTCCACTCCAACATAAAAAGTAGAATTCACCCACTTCCACTTAATATTCTATAGAATGAAGTTGTACCACAAACTACAGTAACTTACATAGGGGGAAAAGTTACTGAAATAAAAATGTTTTATATTCATGCCTCAAAATGCCCCTTGGGGATTTTTGTGTGTATAATGAAAAGCATCTGTATTCTCCACAAGGCTAGTTTCTTCTTAGATCAATGTAGTATTTTTAGTATCCATACTAGACCATGTAGGTCAACAAACTTGCAGAAGAGGGTTAAAAAACAGCTGTCCTCTGTCACTCAGATACAGTTCCAAAACTAAGTGATTATATAAGCACATCCATATTTTAGGGCCACTCTAAGTTAAAAACCTTTTCCCGTTTCAGAGTTATTTACATCAAATTAAGACATTTACAAATCGTTCATAGTATACAATAGCCCAAATATGATTTTCACCTATGCTGTGTAAAGAAGTTAAGCATTCGTAAGTTTATCTAATAAATTCAGTGCACTTTTTTCCATAATAACATGAGCTATTTTAAATGTTTTACATTTCTTTCAGTACATATTTCCAAATTCATTAAACATAATGAAATCATGTTATTAAATAGCTATATCATAGTATTCAAGCATATTATGGAATCTATACCACAGTGGGACTCACATCAATACTATAATTCACTCTAGAAAAACATCACAGGCACACACAAAATAGAGAACAAAATTTGATTTTTTTTGTAAGTGTAAAGTATACTATCTACTTTAAAGCACACCAAAAGACATATTTTAACAAAACAGCCAATTTCCAACCCTCTTTTCTAATTCTGGCACAGGGAACGTTCAATCCATTCGAATCTTCTGGTTTGTCATCCTATAAATGATGCTATCATATCCAGGATCCATGTTCCAAATATTGTAAGAGGTGATAATCACAGCCAAGGCCAAGGCGATCATTATCCAAAGTACCATGTTGAAAACCACAGAATATTCAAAATTATACTTATATGCAAGGTTATAGGGACTTGCTGGGTTCTTCTACAATATAGAAAAGAAAGAAAAATCAAGAGGGAAGAATTTTAAGATAGGAAATTATCCCAGTCTAGTGGCTGTGATTCATTTGTCTAACAAACATTTCTTCATAAGTGGCATAACAGCTACTTATACTAAGAGGAAGCAAGAAGGAGCGCCTTCGTGGACAAGACACTTGCACTGATGGTGGAAGTATAAACCAGTCCAAATGCTTGGGAAATTTTGACAATACCTAATAAAGTTGAAGGTGTGCATATCCTGTGATCCAGTAAGTCCATACGCTAGGGAAAATTTCTATATGTGTACCAACAGACATGTATAAGAATATCATCAAAAAGGCCGGGCACAGTGGCTCACGCCTGTAATCTCAGTACTTCGGGAGGCCAAGGCGGGCAGATCACCTGAGGTCAGGAGTTCCAGACCAGCCTGGCCAACATGGTGAAAACCCGTCTCTACTAAAAATATGAAATTAGCCAGGCATGGCAGGTGCCTGTAATCCCAGCTACTCAGGAGGCTGAGGCAGGAGAATTGCTTGAACCCGGCAGGTGGAGGTTGCAGTGAGCCAAGACCGTGCCATTGCACTCCAGCCTGGGCAACAAGAACAAAACTCTGTCTCAAAAAAAAAAAAAAAAAAAGTCATCAACAGAATGGATAATTGTGGTATATCCCTACAGCAGAATATGTAACAGTAAAATGACTGAACTACAGCTACATTTGTCCGCCTGAGTGAATCTTAAAAAGAATACTGAACAAAGAACACAGAAAAATACATGTAGTATGATTCCATTTATATAAAATTCAAATACAGGCAAAACCAAACAACACTGTTTAAGGACAAATACATATGCAGTCAATCTGTAAAGAAAAGCAAGGGATTCACATGATATCCAGGACAGCAGTTACCTCTGGATGAGGGAGGGTAGAGGGAGAAAATAGGGAGCTTCAAAGGAGCAAGCATTCTCTTAAGCTATTGATATGGTTTGGTTCTGTGTCCCCACCCAAATCTCATCTTGATTTGTAATCCCCATGTGTCGAGAGAGGGACCTGGTGGGAGGTGATTGGATCATGGGGGCAGTTTCTCCCATACTGTTCTCATGATAGTGAGTTCTCATGAGATCTGATGGTTTAAAAGTGTGGCACTTTCTCTTTTGCCACCTTGTGAAAAAGGTGCTTGCCTCCCCTTCCCCTTCTGCCATGATTGCAAGTTTCCTGAGGCCTCCCCAGCCATGTGGAACTGTGAGTCAAGTAAACCTCTTTCCTTTATAAATTACCAAGTGTCAGGTAGTTCTTTATAGCCATGTGAAAATGGAGCTATAAAGTGTTATTATTTTTATTATTTAAATAACTAGTATTAAATATGTTATATACTTATGTATGTATGATCTACTTAACACTTTTTTTAAAATACAGAGCTGTGTAAAAACATTGTTTGGGAAACTGAATTCATTCTGACAAAGGCACAGTTTGGGAAATATTCATTCTGGCTAGAGAATTTTAAAAGTAGGAACACAGCAGGAGATGAAGCTAGAAGCAGGGAAGCTACAGAAAATCTGACATGAGCCTCTGGGCAATAAGGAGTCATTGACAAGCTTTAGGCAGAAAGTGAGTGACATGATCAGGTTTGTCTTAAAAAGATAACATTAAAATAAAAAATTAGCTGAGTGTGGTGGCTCAAGCCTATAGAACTGGCTACTCAGGAGGCTGAGGCAGGTGGATCACCTGAGCCCAGGAGTTTGAGGCTACAATGAGCTATGATTGTGCCACTGCACTCCGGCCTGGGACAGGGCGAGACCCTGTCTCAAAAAAAGAAAAGAAAAAAAGATAACTTTGATAACAATGTGTTGGATGGATTTGGGAGGAGCCAGCTGGGACAGAGAGAGACAGATGAGTCCAGACAAGTTAGGAGGCAGCAGCCAAATGAGGTGGGAGAAATGAGGGCAGGGTGCCTGGCAGTAAGAATGAAAAAGAAAATGTAACTGAGATCTATTTGTCCCTACAGCCCCAGCACCTGGCACGTTGTGAGTACTCAGTAAATGTTCCTTAAACTCCCAACTGTCTCCTTAAACTAATGGAAGAGAGTGATTTCAACTGTAGGAGAGAATGGGTACACAGACATGCATATTTACCTGCGGGGAGCTCAGAGCTGAGGCAAACATTAAAGGATTTCATGCCCATGAAGACCTCTTTGTTTCTTTCCTTTTTTTTTTTTTTTTTTTTTTTTGATAAACAGGTTCTTTTTCCTACCCATTTTAAGTGTACAAGTCAAGGAATTTTAGTGGTTTCATAGTCATCGCCACAATCTAATTCTAGAACATTTCTATCACCCTAAAAAGAAATCTCATAGGCTGGGCAAGGTAACACACCTGTAATCCCAGCACTTTGGAGGCTGAGGTGAACAGATCACTTGAGGCCAGGAGTTCAAGACCAGCCTGGCCAACATGGTGAAACCCCATCTCTACTAAAAGTACAAAAATTAGCCAGGCATGGTGGTGCACGCCTGTGATTCCAGCTACTCGGGAGGCTGAGGCAGGAGAATCACTTGAACCTGGGAGGTGGAGGTTGTGGTAAGCTGAGATTGTGCTACTGCACTCCAGTCTAGGTGACAGAGTAAGATCCTATCTCCAAAAAAAAAAAAAGAATTATCTGGGAGGCATCCCTACTCTCAACACATGTGCTCACCACCCAGAGCCCAGGTGCCTTTCTGCTTGCCTTTGCTGGTGGGCAAAAATTTCCAGTCTGCCCTCTCACTGAGGGCACAGCTCTTTCAGGGTCAGGGTCCCCAGCTTTATCTGGAGGTGTCCATTCCCATCCCCAACACACAAGGCACCAAAGGACTCTTGGTGACCCAGCTGGCAAATATCCTTAGGGCAGCCTGCTTACCACATTCGGGTTCCTCTTCTTTTTTTTTTTTTTTTTTTTTGAGACGGAGTCTCACTCTGTCACCCAGGCTGGAGTACAGTGGCACAATCTCGGCTCACTGCAACCTCCGCCTCCCGGGTTCAAGTGATTTGTCTGCCTCAGACTCCTAAGTAGCTGGGACTACAGGTATGCGCCACCACGCCCGGCTAATTTTGTGTATTTTAAGTAGAGACGGGGTTTCACCATGTTGGCCAGGCTGGTCTCGAACTCCTAACCTCATGATCTGCCCGCCTCAGCCTCCCAAAGTGCTGGGATTACAGGCGGGAGCCACTGCGCCCAGCCTCCTCTTTATTTACTCTGTAAGAGAATTTCCTTTCTTGTGAGCTGAACTACGTACTTTTTATTTTTATAATTTCTTTTTTCTTTTTTTTTTTTTTAATTTGAGACAGAGTCTCGCTGTGTCTCCCAGGCTAGAGTGCAGTGGTGCAATCTCGGCTCACTGCAACCTCCGCCTGCTGGGTACAAGCGATTCTCCTGCCTCAGTCTTCCAACTAGCTGGGATTACAGGTGCCCGCCACCACACCCGGCTAATTTTTGTATTTTTAGTAGAGACAGGGTTTGTTTCACCATGTTGCCCAGGCTGGTCTAGAACTCCTGACCTCAGGTGTTCTGCCCGCCTCAGCCTCCCAAAGTGCTGGGATAACAGGCGTGAGCCACCGCACCCGGCCCAAACTATGTACTTTTTAAAAGGTCTTTATTTTTATCCAGCATTTCTAGATGTTGTATGGTGGAAAATTTGGGGTGGTTGTCTAGACTGACATGCTGTCTGAAACAGAGTCCTTCCATCCCCAATTTAATTTAGAAAGAAACAATCTCAAACCAGTAATCGCTAGACTATCTCAAACAGGCACTGGCTTCAACCTTCTGACTCCAAGTCCCACACTGAGGTCAGTAAAACTGAGCAAGGTGGGGGCTGCAAATGGTTCTGAAGTGGAGGTGTATGTGACTGACTGGATATCTATCTGCTGCAAGTGATGCAGCCAGCCCTAAGCAATGTTCTCGACCGTAGGATGTTAGGGAGTATCTACACTACTCTTTCTCATCACCCTCCCTAGGTTCTGCTGCAGCTGTAAGTATATATGTATGTATGTAAATGTGCACATACATATACACACACACAGGTATGTGTTTTACCATGGCCAGCAACCATGGTAATGCTTAATCCTGACCCTCTAAATGCTTAAAATCGAAGCAAGATCCATACCCAAAAAACTGTTGAAGTAAATCAAAATCATAAAGAGGTATACACAGAGGATCTCAGCAAGTAAGGGACTATGCCACAAAGACAATGTGCCTGCTAGAAAAGCAGAGCCCATAGGATGTGGGCACCACACCACTCCCGCACACATTCACTTCTTTTTTTTTTTTTCAAAACAGGGTCTTGCTATGTTTGCTCAGACTGGCCTCAAACTCCTCCCAAGCTAAAGCAATCCTCCCACCTCGGCCTCCTGAGGAGCTGCGATCACAGGTGTGCGCCACTGCACCTGGCGCCACATTAACTTCTGATGTCTCCTTGTGTGTACTGATATTTGAATTATAATCTTGGACAGATTTACTTTGATCCCTAAAATTCTTGCATTATCTGATTATAACCCCAAAGAATTGATTATCACTGGCAAAACACACATACGTATGTGAACAAGAAGCTTATGTTTTAACTGAAATTGTTTTTCAGATTTACTGACTGCTCATTCATGTCACCCATAAGTGATATAGGACTTTGTATGTTTTTGTTTTTATAAAAAGTTAATTTTACAGTTTTAAAGCAGGATCTCAAAATATACTCACCGCTTGTTTTGCCTCAAGGATAGTCCTTGTCTTCCTAACAAGGGAGGTGTCAAATGACTTGACAGTGACTAACTCTACCACTGCATTCCCACCATAAAGATTGTACATGTCATCTGCAAACTGAAAGTTAGTTATTAACGTTATTGGGAATCTCAGATATGTACTTTTCTCATTTTTAATTAACAAATTAAAATCATATATATTTATCACATCAAATTGTTTTGAAATATGTACACATTGTGAAATGGCTTAAGTACACATTGGCTAATTAACATATGCATTACCTCACTACTTATCATTTTATGCAATGAGTCAAACACATACTTATTAAAATGATTTTTAAAGCTTTTGTGCAGCTACAAGAACAATGTACACTTACCTCCTGGCTCATGAAATATACTACATCTTAAAATAAGCAAGTATTAAAGGTTTTGATTATGCTCAACTATACAGAAAAGTGTTGAGCTTTAACATATATGCAAATGTTCAGAATAAAATTACTTTAAGAGACTGAAATTTGTCAGCATATAAATTGGAGGAGGGAAAGTTGGAAAGAGAAATGAAGAAATCTTCCTAAGTGGTCTCTGGTTAATCACAAACATCTATAAAAATTAAAATATGAAGCCTCACTGAAAGGATGCAGGTGAAGAACTTCAAGGGCAGAGGGGAACTAGCATTTATTATGCATCTACTAAGTGTCTGGTACTGTGCTGGGTGTTCTACTTCAGTTATCTCATAGTGTTTAAGCGGTACAGAGTTTCAGTTGGGGAAGATGAAAAAGTTCTAGAAATAAAAGATAGTGATGGTTGTACAACATGTGAATGTACTGGTACTTAATAACACTGAACTGGACAATTAAAAGTGGTTAAAATGGTAATTTTATGTTATATATGTTTTACCACAAAAATTTTGTAAAGCTTTGTGTGAGATAACTTTTCCTAATGCTGTTCTTTCTAGCATTAGGAAGAAATATATCAATATACATTTTTGACCCTACTCCATCCTTGGCCAATATAATTAGAGGAACCCCAAAGAAGGCAAGTAAGAGCTCAGTCAACAGTGTTTGAAACAGCAGATTTTTCTATTAAGAGGCTAAAAGTGAAATGGTCATACTCCAGCCTCTCATGTCTCATTGATATTTACCTTTTGCAAAGCGTCAACAAGGATCTTAGAAGCATCTCTGAATTGTTCAGAGTCTTCCCCATAACGCTTCCCAATTTCATCCAAACCTGCCAGCTCCAGTGAATACAAATCAGGAGAATGATCCTTGGCTAGATGCTTATGACGAGACAGCTTAGGAGAACAAACAAACAAAAAAAGGTAGTGGATAAAGTAAGATGAAAGACGTCAAACACAGCCAGTTAAAGTTTTATGCCCAAACTAGGCTAAACTAAACCATACCAGTGTACTACAACATGCAAACAGTCTAAAATGGTGGCAAAAGAAACTGGTTTGAATAAGCGTTTCTGATAAATCCAACACGAATCTCATGTTTAGGAGCAGTACAAGACTCCTTGGATATTTAATAAAAGCTTTCAACAAAATTCCTCAGTTTTAAAAACTCAGGTATGGGCCTTGGTATGACAGAACAGATGGCTGGACCAGTTTGATCCCAGGAATGCACTACACTTCCAGACTCCCCAAACCAACATCTGTTGAAAAAGTTTGGAAAACAACCTCAGAAGACAACAAACAGGTAAGAATTTCTATTTCAGTAACAAGGATGATTTTTTAAAAATCATTCACCAAAAAAATACCCTTCAGACGGATTTTGTCCCTTCTTGACTTGACTGACAGCATTATTAGTCCAAACTATTATTTCTATTTTAGGCCCAAAGATATAGATAGGAATTAAGTCTGACAAGAAATCAACAGCCAAGTTAGGACTATGGCCAGGGTGTTCTTACGCCCAGGCTTGTGTTCTTGGAAGATATGCTGTCTCTCCCTAAAAAGCCGAAATGCAAAATAATTTGACTATAACATGGATATATTCAAAATTCCCAATACTGCCACTAAGTTTTCAATTTTCATGGGACCATAAATCTAAGGCATATTTAATCAAACTTTTCAACTGCTTTTACTATCATTCAAGGATTCTCTAGAAACCAAAATAAATGGAACTGAAAAATTAGAGCAGCCTACTTACCAAGCTTGAAATATCATGTAGCACTTGCAGTTCAGAAAGAAAGAGCAGGTCAACCTTCAGAGAGCCCAAAAAAAAGAGCATTCTTTTAAATGTGCACCAGAGATCCTTATTTGCCATTTATCAAGTAAGGCACGGGATATTACAAATGTTGATGATATAACTGAATTTATATAATTATCTTCCATTTGGTATGTTTGCTTCAATTGAAAATGCACATAAAACATTATTTCCTAACAAAAAGGTGATGGCCATTCCCTAGTACAGTGACCGCCACTCAATAGCTATATTTTTGACAAAACCATGATAAAGCATTCAAGTTCTCCAGTGGTTTTCCTTCAAAGCATCGGGATATCCTGGCACTCTGCAATGAGATCCTACCATTGGCCCAGTTTGCTTACTTCCCTTGAATAGTTTCCACATCAGAGAATAAAAGATGATGGCCCTGGTCATCCACAGCAAATAAAGAGGGGAGGTCACCACAAAAGTGGCATGCCACATGGTTAAGAGGGCGCATGAGCAGATGGAGAAGCTGAAGGACAGGAGTCAAAAGCAGAGGTGGCTCCCTCCACTGCAATGTCCAGAATGAATGAGAAAAATGTGGCAGCACATCAGCAGAAGCAGTGAACAATGGCTCCCAAGTTACCAGATCCACACAGCTCCACCAGTCACCAAGTAGATCTATGACCTCTGGCTTGTTTGAATTAATAGGTGGCAACCCTCGTGCTAAAATGTGATGTTATTTACCATAGCTCCCCTCACAAAAAAGGATCAGTTTATTCATGAGAGTCATAAGAAAATTACATTAAAGAAGAATCTACCCCAGCAGTAAATGTGCACAATTTTTCATTTTCTAAAATATCAAAATTTCCAAAATTTCAAGTAGTATAAGGAATGGGAGGGCCAGACGCAGTGGCTCATGCCTGTGATCCCAGCACTTTGGGAGGCCGAGACAGGACTGCTTGAGGCCAGGAGTTCGCCTGGACTCAACAGAGTAAGACCCTGTCTCTATTTTTTAAAAAGAGGGAAATTAATGATATTCATATATTCATTGAATAACTGCACTTACTTCATTGTTCCTACTCAGAGAATTGAGGGGGAGTGAACTTAGAACAGAGTTTTCTTGAAATAGGCGATTACGGAGCTGGCGTAAGGTGACTGAAAGGTCTTCAAACACTGAGTTTGCCTTCCCTACCATATACACTCTCTGTAAGAAGAATAGAAAATTTTAAGTTGCTCACATTCTACAGATTAGTTCCAATACACAGAGGTATGACAACATTGTTCATAAATTAGTTTTAAATTTTCATAATAAAATACATTTCATAATTTCCAAATAATAAAAGCTTATTTTTTAAAATGTCTTAAATAAAAACATTATCACTTACTTCCTCACTGGGAGCCAACTGCAAAACAACAGGAGTTTCCTCAGAAAATAAGGAGTGAATGGAATTTGCAACACTGTCAAGACTAAAAGGAACTGCCTGAAATTTAAGAGTAAGAACGCAATTATTATGTGAACCAAAGTGGGAATAAAAATCATTCATCTGAATGGTATTTAAAAAGAAGGCTTAAACTTTTTTCCAGCACTTTCTATGGAAATTTAGAAACCCAAAATCATTTCCAAACAAGCTCTTTTGAGGGCACAGAAGATTAAACAGCCCCCTGGTAGGCCGAGTCTGTGTCTCCCAATGTGCCTCAGAGGAAAATAACTTAAACCTGATGGACACAACACTATATCTAGCACAAACCATTTTCTGGTGATCACTCATGTATTTGAAGTAGCAAGACATTTGGTTTCAATATTGACTAAATGTGCCACGATTAATGCGTATCCCACAATAAAGTATTTAACTTGCATTTAAGAGAAGGTTAGAGGAATCTGAGTATTGAATTTAATTGAAATAAAAATGGAATTCATCTTTCATTTCAAAATTTTAAAAATGTTTAATGAGATTTAACATTTGTCTTCAGATAGCCTGAAGACTCTTGGATAACATGTTAAGTACGTCACAAGGTTTTTGAAGCCTTTATCTTAGGACATGTTGATATTATTAGATTGAAATAACCAATTGTGATAAGACCTACTTTTTTTCTTCAATTTTTTTATTAAAGTGCAAAATACATATAATATAGTATACAAATCTTGGGGTAACAGCTCAACAAATGTTTACAAATGCATGCACTCAGGTAGCACAGCCAGACCGACACAGAACACTATCAGTGCCCTCGAAGTACTACCTCCACCCTCAAGGGTAATGAAAATTCTGACTTCTATTTCCATTAGATTTGTTTTGCACTACATGTGAAACTAGGCCTCACAAAACCTAAAAAGTTAGCACCAGGTGGCCCTAGATAGGGTCCCACCCTGCCTCGATAGGGTCCCACCCTGCCTCGATAGGGTCCCACCCTGATAGGGTCCCACCCTGCCAATTCCGGGAAACAACCTCATGAGGTCCCACCCTGCCAATTCCAGGGGTCTCACCCTGCCTCGAAGTTCCCGGAATCAACAACTCCAGGAAAGAACCTCATAAGGTCCTGCTCTAACCAATTAAACCAAGACCCCTTGCTCAGGCTATAGCTAGACCCAATCATTTTACGCCTTAAGCTTTGTTTGAATTTCGCGCCATAAGCTGTGTTTGAACTTGTGTTTGCCTATATAAACAGCCTGTAACAAGCAGTCGGGGTCCCAGGGCCAACTTAGAGCTTGGGACCCTAGCGCGCTAGCAATAAATAACTCTCTGCTGTGAACCTCGTGTCGGTGATCCTTCGCGGCGACCCCTACCCAGGAGGGAATCGAGAGTTCGGTTCCAACACATGATTTTAAAAAATAAATTAGTTATTTTTCCCCTCAAAAAATTATTTCATTCCCAGTATTACTGTATTAAAACAAGGAATACAGTCATGTTTTTGTTTTAATGGAGATTTCTTACGTTGATCTTTCGTTCAGTAGTTCCCTTACTACTTAAAGATTCATGTTTACAAGTAGCAAAGTAACGCTAATGTGGTACAGGCAGAAATCAATGTGATTATGTCTTACTGATAAAATCCCAGCATCACTTATTTTTTATTTATTTATTTATTTATTTTGAGACAGAGTCTTGCTCTGTCGCCCAGGCTGGAGTACAGTGGCGTGATCTCGGCTCACTGCAGCCTCCGCCTCCTAGGTACAAGTGATTTTCCTGCCTCAGCCTCCTGAGTAGCTGGGATTACAGGCACGCACCACCACACCTAGCTAATTTTTGTATTTTTAGTAGAGATGGGGTTTCACCAAGTTGGCCAGGCTAGTCTCAAACTCCTAGCCTCATGTGATCTGCCTGCCTTGACCTCTCAAAGTGCTGGGATTACAGGCATGAGCCACCACGCCCGGCCCCAACATCAATATTAAGTGACCAATTTTATGATTCTGTGAAATGAAATAATTTTTTTCTCTTACTCAAGATGCTTATTAACTCTTCCCCAAATTCTCTTAAAATGAGTTAATGAGTAAGCGAAGAGGGGGAAGAGAGTTCAAAGTTGCAAAAGCATACTGTTAGCAGCCGCCCTGAATCAGCTAGAGGTGCTTTCCTTTAGTAATCATACAGTTTACCTCCTCAGGCTGTGAGGGGAATACATGAGTAAATCATGCAAACTTTCCAGCCTCACTTCACTTAGTGAAATGGCGCTTGGTTCAGGAAAGTTGAAGATTAGGTACCATGTCCATAGAGATCAAATTGAAGCAGCTCATGAATCAGATGAACACCAATGAAGGAAAATAAATAATTATATAGGCAGCTAAGCTCAAAAAGTAAAAAGCTTGGTTGCTTATAATAACGAATGATGGTTTTCTCTCACTGTATTATAAGGAGATGCATATCTCTTCTCATATTTCTGTACCTGTATGACTTGAAATTCTAACTAAAACAGCTAGCTAATCAAATGGAAGCTACGTTAAATGGAATTCTAAGATACTCTGATTTTTATGTTTTGTGGGGTTTGCCCCTGAATCTTTTCTCTCATTTACCATCTTCTGCTAGGAAAAGTATTGAGCAGCCAACCAGGGCCAAACAATAAAATGAGCTCCTCGCACAGCACAGCTTCTTCTCATGTAAAATGAGGCTAGTCTGTTGTTAAATCTTTATTTTTGGATTACATGCTAATAAAAATCTCAAAATGGCATTTTGGATTTTTATATATTTATTTTGAAGAAAATCTTCTGCAATGATTTTCACAGAAATCACATAATAAACAACTTAAATGCTCCCTGTGAAATAATCTGCCTTTTGATCTGTATTGTTCCCTTCCTTCTACTTTATGTGTATTTACTCTGAAGTTCTTCTGCTTTCTTTAGCTCATTAATTTCCATTCTTAGACAAGCTAAATTGTCTAAAACATGAATTTAAGGCTATAAACTTCTCTTTTCTTACCACGTTAGCTGCACCTCCCAATTTTGTAAATAAATGGTACATTCATTGTTACTCAGTTCCAAATAATTTAGAAAGTTCCAGTGATCTCCTCCTCAACCCATGAATTATTTAGGAGTGCATCTATTCCAACTATCTTTTCTTGTTGACTTTTTTTGTTTTTACCATCTCTAAATAAGACACTTAAATTAAATCTCCTGATTTTTCAATTTCAGGCCTTGTCTATTTACTACCCATTATAGAAAACAAGGCTTTAGCTCTCTCACATCACCAACCACACTGCCCCACCCCCTGAGCCATCCATGCGCTCCACTTCTGTTTCTATCTCCCCACTCTCCCAACAGTTACATCAAAATTTTCACCGGATCAATATCATTTTATTATTATGACAATGTAAATAATACTCAACTTAGCTCATACTACACAATCACTGCATTTTCCTTGCTTTCCTTCTACTCTCATTCCTTTGTACTGACAGTGTCTTTTTTCTCCCTGATAGCTTTTAAGACTTTCCATTTCCTTGATGACTCTTCAATTTCACTGTATCCAGGTGTGGATCTGGCTTTTGCCTACTGGATGTTCCATATGCTTTAAATCTGAGGAGTCGTATCTTTTGTTTGTTACTATTTCCAAATACTTTTCATTTTATTTTTAACTGACAAACAGTAACTGTATATATTTATGGGGTACAACGTCATGTTTTGTCGTAAGTTTACAAAGTAGACTGATTAAATCAGGCTAATGAACAAATCCATCACCTCACATACTTATCATTTTTTGTGGTAAAAGTATCTAAAATCTACTCCTTTAGCAGTTTTGAAATATACACCGCATTATTATTTAATATAGTCACCATTCTTGCAACAGATCACTAAAGCATGATCCAGCAAGCCCACTTCTGGGTATATATATCCAAAGCAATTGAAGTCAGTATGCTGAAGAGGTAACTGCACTCCCATGTTCACTGCAGCACTATTTACAATTTCTAAGATATGGATGGAAGCAACGTCGGTGTCCATAATCAAACGAATGGATAAAAGAAAATGTGCAACTGGATGCAGTGGCTCATGCCTGTAATTCCAGCACTTTGGGAGGCTGAGGTGGGTGGATCACCTGAACTCAGGAGTTTGAGACCAGCCTGGCCAACATGATGAAACTTCATCTCTACTAAAAATACAAAAAATTAGCCGGACGTGGTGGCATGCACCTGTAATCCCAGCTACTCAGGAGGCTGAGGCACCAGAATCCCTTGAACTCAGGAGGCAGAAGTTGCAGTGAGATGATATCGCACCACTGCACTCCAGCCTGAGCGACAGAGCAAGATTCTGTCTCAAAAAAAAGAAAAAAGCAGAAAGAAGAAAATGTGTGTTGGGAACAAGCCCCCCAAAATCTGGCCATAAACTGGCCCCAAAACTGGCTATAAACAAAATCTCTGCAGCACTGTGACATGTTCATAATGGCCCTAACGCCCAAGCTGGAAGGTTGTGGGTTTACAGGAATGAGGGCAAGGAACACCTGGCCCGCCCAGGGCGGAAAACCGCTTAAAGCCATTCTTAAGCCACAAACAATAGCATGAGCGATCTGTGTCTTAAGGGCATGTTCCTGCTGCAGTTAACTAGCCCAACCTATTCCTTTAATTCTGTCCATCCTTCATTTTCCATAAGGGACACTTTTAGTTAATTTAATATCTATAGAAACAACACTAATGACTGGTTTGCTGTTAATAAATATGTGGGTAAATCTCTGTTCGGGGCTCTCAGCTCTGAAGACTGTGAGACCCCGATTACCCACTTCACACCTCTATATTTCTGTGTGTGTGTCTTTAATTCCTCTAGCGCCGCTGGTCTCCCCAACCCAGCTGGTCTCGGCAGAAGAAAATGTGGTATATAAACATAATGGAATACTATACAGCCTTTAAAGTGGGGGAAACTGTCATTTGCAACATGGATAAACCTGGAGGACATCATGTTAAGTGAAATAAGCCAGGCATAGAAGGACAAATACTACATGACCTCACTTGTAAGTTGAACTCATAGAAGTAGAGAGCAGAATGATGGTTAGAAGAGGCTGGGGAAGACAGGTGGATGGGGAAAGGAGAAATGTTGATCCAAATAGCTTTTTCTTTTTTTTTTTTTCAGATAGAGTCTCGCTCTGTCACCCAGGCTGGAGTGCAGTGGCGCAATCCCAGCTCACTGCAACCTCCACCTCCTGGGTTCAAGTAATTCTTGTGCCTCAGCCACCAAGTAGCTGGGACTACAGACGTGTGCCACCACGCCTGGCTAATTTTTGTATTTTCAGTAGAGACAGGGTTTAGCCATGTTGGCCAGGTTGGTCTCGGATTCCTGGCCTCAAGTGATTCACCCGCCTCGGCCTCTCAAAGTGTTGGGATTACAGGCATGAGGCATGGTGTCGGGCTCCAAATACCCTTTTAAGATATTGTTTTATTATTATTTTCAGATTTAACTGCAGGCCGGGCGCGGTGGCTCAAGCCTGTAATCCCAGCACTTTGGGAGGCCGAGACGGGCGGATCACGAGGTCAGGAGATCGAGACCATCCTGGCTAACACGGTGAAACCCCGTCTCTACTAAAAAATACAAAAAACTAGCCGGGCGAGGTGGCGGGCGCCTGTAGTCCCAGCTACTCGGGAGGCTGAGGCAGGAGAATGGTCTAAACCCGGGAGGCGGAGCTTGCAGTGAGCTGAGATCCGGCCACTGCACCCCAGCCTGGGCGACAGAGCAAGACTCTGTCTCAAAAAAAAAAAAAAAAAAAAAAAAAAAAAAGATTTAACTGCATTGTGGTCAGAGAAGGTAGTTTATATGATACTGATTCTTTATTGTTTGTTGAGATTTGCCTTGTGGATTAGTGCATAGTAATTTTTTCTAAGTATGCCATGTGTGCTTGGAAATAATCTATACTAGACCACAGGAAAGTCTGAAAAAAAAAAATTCCCAAAACTTCAGCATCACATAGACCACAGTATTACAATGCAGTGAACTTAGAAATTTAAAAATTAGAAATTATGTTTTTAAAACTCATGCATTTGGAAAAAATACTTCTACATAACTCATGGGTTAAAGAATCACAATACAAATTATGAAATATTTTGAAGTATCAACTAAAGCACCATATATCAAAAATATCTTATAACTTCCTCATAGTTTCTGTTCCTTCCTTTTTTTCACAAATTTTTTCTCTTTCTTTCTTCTTCTCCCCTCCCCAGAGATAGGGTCTTGCTATGTTGACCAAGCTGGTCTTGAACTCCTGGCCTCAAGCAATCCTCCCATCTTGGCCTCCCAAAGTGCTGGGATTACAGGTGTGAGCCACCATGTCTGGCCCTTTTTTTTTTTTTTCACAATTTTAATGTATGTATTTTTAGGTCTCTTGGAAATTGGCCTATTCTCTGTAGTTCTAAGGAGATGAATTCTGTTTGTTGCACCTAGTTTCTCGTGGCATTTTTTTTCCTTCAGGTGCTTTGTAAATTCTACTCATCTTCCATATTTGACCAAAGGAGCCCTTGGCTGTGGAGGTGTCCCTATGGGGCAGGTCATGTGAATTTGGAAAGAACCACTCTACACAGCATAAGCCTATAATTCTAATTCTAATTTATCTCAGGGGACTCTTTGGGTCCAACAGCCAAGGGCAGCAAGCCAGCTTTACTAGTTTTACCAGTCCTCTTTTCAAGAACAAGTTGACAGCATTTTCTAGTCCCTGGATTTCTGCAGGAAACACAGTTTCAGCATCAGCTCCTGCTCACCACTATGGCTTTTGAGTTTTCTATCCATATGTAACACCTGTGTATATCGCCCCCTCTTGCATTCAAATTTACTTATGCTAGTAAAAATGTTTTTGTGACATTCTTTCAAGCACTTCTCTATGCTTATAATGGAAGGAGGGCCTCTCAGATCAGCACAGTCACCCACATTGCCTGAATGGCCAGTGAAGGAGTAAGTGAGCCAGCAAGCAGCCTCCAGTGTCCTTACACACAAAAAGAGGTAAAATCCTGCAGGGAAGATGACAAGACAATGGCCAAGAAAATGGCAGCAGGATACACCCCCAACTGGTTTCTCCTTTGGTGGCTCTCTTTTTCGAGCCTCTGGCTATTCTGAGTGGGGCAATTTCTCTATCTCTTATCTTAAACAGTACTCTCATCCACAGAGAACAGCCAAGCCTCAATCAATTACAATCATCATGTAATTTTCTTAAAAAGAAATTGTGTTTGTAAAAGAATTTCAAAAGAAACCGTGCATCAGAAACAGATAAGAGAAGTATGTTTAGAATGCAATTCATAATGGCAGCTGACAAGGGAAAATGTAAAACACATCCCTTTAATATTTGTATAATAAATACTCACATTCTCCAAAGGGTACGAAATGACACTGCCTGGGGGTAGAGCCAGTTTGTCCACTCCCTTCACCATCACCATGACAGTAGCCCGAGGACGATGAAACAGGTTACCCACTGCGAGTCCTGGCCAAGAAAGGTCCTAAACATTGAAAAGCACAAAACGGTGCTTAATTATCAACTCAGGAACCCACCTCCCCAATAACATCTAATAAGCAGAGTTAAGGGGTTCTGGGATGACACTGACAAGGAAAATTCACAGGGAAAGTAAACATTTTATTTGTGGCAGTCGCTGCAATCTCCTAATTAAGAATGCTGATTTCTACCCTCTTCATTTTCTTAAAATTCTACAGATTTGAAACAAAGTCTAATAGTAAGTTATCTCACACCTTTTGTGGAAAAAAGCAAGTAAACAAAACATAGGTACCTTTCAAATAACAGATCACAAAATAATTCTTTTCTTCATGTAGCCACGGAAATTTTCTTCCCCCACATCATTTTTTGCCCTTATATACAGCATCACTTTTATCTTTCACAGCGACATAGCAAGATGGTCATTAAAACATCTTCTTTAGACTAAGCTCTTTATAAATAAAACAATTCCTACTAAAAGTAACTATCATTAGTTTACTAATAATTCTTTCTCAAAGTTATTTTAACAGCCATCTGTAATCAAGTTTAAGGTTGTAAAGAACTAGATGGTCGGGTATGGTCTTCACGCCTATAATCTCAGCACTTTGGGAGGCTGAAGCAGGTAGATTCCTTGTGCCCAGGAGTTCAAGACCAGCCTGGGCAACATGGCAAAATCCTGTCTCTACAAAAAATATAAAAATGATCTGGGCATGGTGTTGTGCACCTGTGGTCCCAGCTACTGGGGAGGCTGAGGTGGGAGAATCTCTTGAACCTAGGAGGTGGAGGTTGCAGTGAGCCGAGATCAGGCCACTGCACTCTAGCTTGGGTGACAGAGCGGGACCCTGTTGCAAACAAAACAAAACAAAGAAAAGAATTAGGTACAGGCTGGGTGTGGTGGCTCGTGCCTGTAATCCAGCGCTTTAGAAGGCTGAGGCAGAAAGGATTGCTTGAGGCCAGGAGTTAAAGACCTACTAGCCTGGACAACATAGTGAGACCCTGTCTCTATGAAAAATTTAAAAATCAGCCAGGCATGATGGCATGCACCTGTAGTCCTAGCTACTCAGAAGGCTGAGGCAGGAGGCTGAGGCAGGAAGATCACTTGGGCCCTGGAGTTTGAGGCTGCAGTGAGTCATGCAGACTCAAACTCAGCTTGGGCGACACAGTCAGACCCTGTCTCTAAAAAAAAGAACTAGGTAAAAATTTCATCCTTAAATGTAAACAACCAATCGTGTTGACTTTGGTTGCCCAAAGACTACAAAAAGCTCAGAGGCTCTGCCCTTAGGCCTGGCAGTGAAGCAGTTCCCAGGCAGAGTTTCTGTTTTCAGGGGTGCTCAGGATTTGGAGAAAAGTTCCTTTCAGTGACTGATGATATATATCTAGAGACCACATCAAAAGCAGCAGACTTACAAAGAGAAGGAGATGATAGCACAGAGCAAGCTGCATTTCCTTTCTTCTGAGCCCTTAGCTTCTGATCTCTCATACTGACTGGATCTAGACCCTCCCACCCCCTACAATCACATAAGCAACCAATTACTACAACAGGTCACAGCTTCATTCTAGGAAACCAAGGTCCTTGGCTGCCCCATGGCTACTGACTACACTATTTTCCTAACCTCAGGCATAATGCATATATATTTTATCATTCATAGTGAATCTATCGCCTATTCTAAAAGAAAAAAAAAAAAAAAAAGTAGATATCCTATTAGCAGTAGGACAGATGCATTCTCTAATATATAAAGAATTTCACTACAATGAATAAACAATTATATAGTTAATGATTTCTAATAATTTGTTTCAGAAGCCAAGCTTGAAGCACTTATCCAAAATCTTCCCAACTCAAATGGGCTTTTAAAAAATTAATTCATTTATTTTTAATTGAGATGGGAGTCTCACTATGTTGCCCAGGCTGGTCTCAAATTCCTGGGTTCAACTGATCCTCTCACCTTGGCCTACTAGAATGCCGGGATTACAGGCGTGAGCCACTGCGCCTGGTCCAGATGAGCTTTTTAACTTTTGTAATCTGTACCAAATGTACCTACGTTTGTTTGATGCTTTCTTGGGCTATTAGCAGAAATCAGTAAAAATGTTCTTAGAAGCAGCTCCAAACATTTAAAAAAATATATACATACTTCTTTCACAGAGAAGCCCATGGACAATGCAGCCACGTCTGGGATCCGCTCTCCTGGTATAGGCCAATTTCCATTTCGGAAAACAACAGACCCCGGTGATCTTAATATACTAAACTCGTTCCCCAAAACACCTGAAAAGAAAACAGATTAGTAAATGAATTATCAACACCATAAATCATTTACCTTGACAATTATTAAATATAATACATGTTTCCCCATTCACCACTGACTTAGCATATTAAATTATGACTGGTCAAAATGCTGAGTCCTAAACAATAACAAATTCTTTTTCAAAGTATCACTCTAAGGATTTAAGTCCACACATTCTGCTGGAACAAAAGTACAACTATCAGAGCCTCTCTGAACCTATTCTGGTTCAGGGACTGCCTGATAAAAACAAGAAACAAACAAACAAAATCTCAAAAAGAGATCAACAAAGGTACGACTATAAAACAGGGTTTCCTAATGATATAGACACCTTTCTACTGATGGCTCTTAATAGAGGCATGTAGCAATTTGGCAGGAATTAGAAATCAGTGGCATATCTCCAAAATTTAAAAAACAAAGCCCAGGCACAGACTAAAAAGGAAGAAAAGCTTGAAATCTCTAAATTATTTCTACCATCAATCCTCTCTACACAATACAAATTCATAAAGTTCCTAGTATTTCACTATAAGATTTTAGCAGGTTAGTATGTCTTAGGATAGGTAACATCTTCCCCTATGTCCCACAGGCAACCCTAGTGAAATAAGGACTCTCAAATGTTGGGGGGATGGGGCATACATGTCACAAGGAGAAACACAAAAACACTTCAGACTTTAGAAACAAAGTCCAGGAAATTGTAGTTGACATGTCAAGAGGGTAAGAAAAGGTATTCTGTAATGATAAAGTCAACTAGTCTAAGGTTTTGGGATTAAAAGATAAAGATGAGAAAGGGACTATTTTATAAGCCCTCCACAGCCAAGGATGACGTATTTGGCCTCTTCATCCATTATCTATTAACCTAGTGATGTCTAGCTTACACGGGGACAAGTAGCTAATTTCAGTCACTGAAAGGAACTTTTCTCCATATCCTGAGCACCCCTGAAAACAGAAACTCTGCCTGGGAACTGCTTCACTGCCAGGCCTAAGGGCAGAGCCCCTGAGCTTTTTGTAGTCTTTGGGCAACCAAAGTGAACACAATTGGTTGTTTACATTTAAGGATGAAATTTGTACCTAGTTCTTTTTTTAGAGGCAGGGTCTGACTGTGTCGCCCAAGCTGAGTTTGAGTCTGCATGACTCACTGCAGCCTCAAACTCCAGGGCCCAAGTGATCTTCCTGCCTCAGCTTCCTGCCTCAGCCTTCTGAGTAGCTAGGACTACAGGTGCATGCCATCATGCCTGGCTGATTTTTAAATTTTGCATTCCTATGAAAAAAATTAGCTCTAAGTCTAGAACAAATGTTAGCCACATCTAGTATGGGAAAATTAGACTTTAGTAAAGCATCAGTGTTATTCTCTTGACCTAAGGAAAGTACCACTAACAGGGTATGGAAATAAAGTTGGAAGCAACAGTAAATGTTTTGGTGTTGCAGTATTGACAGTAAATAAAAGGTTTCAGGATGGTGCTGATACATAGTGTTACAAATTTCAATCCAGCACAGCCGTCAGAACAGGAACTTCCAAACTGCTCTAGCTGAAGATAGACGAAAAAAATTTAGCAGAATGGAATGGTCTTTTGTAACTGATAGATATCTTGGTTCACTAAAGTAGTAGTACTGCAAACACTAAAAAAATGAGTAACCAAGAGACCTATGCTTCCCAAGAACCATACACATATTTAGTTTGTTTGTTTGTTTTGAGACAGAGTCTCGCAGTGTTGCCAAGGCTGGAGTGCAGTGGCACAATATTGGCTCACTGCAACCTCCGCCTCCCAGGTTCAAGCAATTCTCCTGCCTCAGCCTCCCGAGTAGCTGGAATTACAGGTGTGTGCCACCATGCCTGGCTAAATTTTGTATTTTTAGTAGAGACGGGGTTTCACCATATCAGCCAGGCTGGTCTCAAACTCCTGACCTCAAGTGATCAGCCTGCCTCGGCCTCCCTATGTGTTGGGATTACAGGCGTGAGCCACCACACCCAGCCCCAGGTACCATACACATTTAAAAAACCATATTTTGATTTGGAGATACCCTTGTTTTGAGACATGGCCCTACTCATTCAATTCCAGCAAACCTATACCAAATAACTTTGCCCCAACTTCGTAGTTTCAACTTCCATGCTTGTACAACAGTCCTTTAGAAGCCCAGAGCTTTAGAAAACCTAGAGTCAGGGACTCCTATAAAGAGAAAGGTCATTTGTCCAAACTTCTGCTTATTGTAAGTATAAGCATGTCTCAGGGATACCTGGCAGAAAGTCACCCCTCCTCTATTTCAATACTGCCAGTGATGGGGACACCACCTCAATATACGAACTACATTTGCCAGCAACTGGCTTCATTTTCCCAACATTCTAATCCTTTGAAAAGTTTTTCCTTGTACTGAACTGAAATGGGCTTCCTAACTTTCAACTTCCTATGCTATCACTCCCTGACTCAGTCTCACCAGATAACCTCATCTCCAGCTTCAGAGAAAACAGAGGAATTTCTTGAGCTACCTGCTTCCTCTCCCCACCACAAATTTATCTGCACAAGCCCCTATCTATATCTCCTCTCCCTCCAGACATGAGGGCAGGGATGTCCCTCCTCCAGTCTAAGACAATCCTGTGTTCAGCCTTCTCAGGGACCTTCGCTCCTTCACTGTTTATTAAGTAAGCCACTCATCTAGGACAGACAACATATCAGGAGCTAGGTGGCTATATGGTAACAGCCATCAAAAGATGGTCCTATAGAATACAAGCTCCATGAAGGCGGGGATTTCAGTGCAGTCTTGTTCACACACTATCCCCAGGGCTGAGAAGAGAGCCCGACACATTGCTGCTCAATAAGTACTTGTTGAGTTAATGAATGAATGAAGTCACACCTCAAACCACCAATTTTCTCCCTCTCCACTGGCCCTTTCACTTCAGCATAAAAATAAACTCAGGGCACTCCCATTCTATAACTAAAACCATAAAAAACCTCCTTTGGTCCTACCAGTCTCCACCAGCTACCAGCCTTGCTCCCCTTCAGAGGAAGAATCCAGGAAGAGCCGTCAACCACCGTTTGCTTCTAGACTTCATTTTACATTTACTACTTAACCCACACAATTTTTTAAAACTTTTAATTTTTTTTTTTTTTTTTTTTTTGAGACAGGGTCTTGCTCTGTCACCCAGGTTGGAGTGCAGTGGTAAGGATCTCAGCTCACCGCAACCTCCACCTCCCAGGTTCAAGAGATTCTACTGCCTCAGACTCCTGAGTGGCTGGGACTACGGGCACGCGTCACCCCATGTGGCTAACTTGTGTATTTTTTTGGTAGAGACGGGGTTTCACTATGTTGGCCAGACTGGTCTCAAACTCCTGACCTCAAACAACCCGCCTGCCTTGGCCTCCCAAAGTGCTGGGATTACAGACGTGAGCCACCGCACCTGGCCGCCCACACCTTCCAAGCCCACCATGCCACTGAAACGACTCCCCAAACTCAAAAGGCAATTTCCATCCCTTAATTTTATCTAACTTACCAAAGCATTTGATACTGCCAACTCCGTCCTTGAAAAGCCCCTGCTTTGGTCTTCATGCAGCCACAGCCCCTGGTTTTCCTTGCAATCCCTTTGACTGCTTCTCCTCTGTTTCTTTCCCTTCCTGTCCTTTAAAGCACTGGCGGCCAAACTTTTTAGATTTCAACCCTATCAGCACAAAATTGGAAAGTAGCCTTTCTCTCTTCTCTCTGTCCCTCTCATCCTCTCCATGTAAAGTATACACTTCTACTATAGTAATAGATTATGTATTTGATTTGTGCTATATTACAAAGCACAAAAAACCAAAAATTTTAAAAAGGATGAGATACCTGTGTATATTTTTCCCAATCTAATAATGAGAAAACATCAGATAAACCCAAATCGAGGGACAGTCTACAAAATACCTGACCATTATTACTTAAAAAGAGATAAGATAAAAACAGATAGGCCAGGCATGATGGCTCACAGCTGTAATCCCAGCACTTTGGGAGGCTGAGACAGGCAGATCACTTGAGGTCAAGAGTTCAAGACCAGCCTGGCCATCATGGCGAAACCCCATCTCTACTGAAAATATAAAAATTAGGCCAGGTGTGGTGGCTCATGCCTGTAATCCCAGCACTTTTGGAGGCTGAGGCGGGTGGATCATTTGAGGTCAGGAGTTCGAGACCAGTCTGGCGAACATAGTGAAACTCGTCTGTACCAAAAAAAATACACAAGTTAGCCGGATGTGGTGGTGCATGCCTGTAGTCCCAGCTACTCAGGAGGCAGATCACCTGAGGTTGAGAGTTCAAGACCAGCCTGACCAACATGGAGAAACCCCGTCTCTACTAAAAAAATACAAAATTAGCCAGGCGTGGTGGCGCATGGCTGTAATCCCAGCTACTTGGAAGACTGAGGCAGGAGAATCACTTGAACCCAGGAGGTGGAGCTTGAGGTGAGCCAAGATCGTGCCATTGCACTCCAGCCTGGGCAACAAGAGTAGTCCCAGCTACTTGGGAGGCTGAGGGACAAGAATCACTTGAACCCAGGAGGCGGAGGTTGTAGTGAGCCAAGATTGTGCCACTGCACTTCAGTCTGGGTGACAGAGCAAGACTGTCTCAAAAAAGAAAAAAAAAAAAATGATCGCTAGATAGACAGATAGATAGATAGAGGCCAGGTGCGATGGCTCACACCTGCATGTAATTCCAGCACTTTGGGAGGCTGAGGAGGAGGATCACTTGGGCCCAGGAGTTCAAGACCTCATCGCTACAAAAACAAACAAAAAATTAGCTGGGTATAGTGGCATGCACCTGCGGTCCCAGCTACTAGGGAGGCTGAGGTGGGAGAATCGCTTGAGCCTGGGTAGTCGAGGCTGCAGTGAGCTGTGATCACACCAGTGCACTCCAGCCTGGGCGACAGAGTGAGACTCTGTCTCAAAAACAAAAACAAAAAAGATATAAATGGAAGTTCTAGTACATTCTTCTGGCATCCAAATGGATCACCTAGCATATTCCACTTTGGAGATCTGAGGGCTCCATTCTTGACTTTTATTATTTTCCTATTCTACATCTCTCCGAGGCTGAGCCCAACTACTCCTAAGGCTGCAAACACCAAAAACACCCAATTCACCATCTTTCCACATGCTTCTCCTGTATTCTCTATCTTGATGGATGATACCACCTTCCAACCAGTGGCTGGAATCAGTTGTCTTTAAATCCTTCCTCAGCAACACAGCTAATTAGCCACTGAATTTCATCTTTCTTTCTTATCTCACAAATCCTTTCCCTCAATGTCCAGGCCACACTCTTCAGGCCCTCACCAGGTGTGCTAGAATTGGTTGCCTTATGACCCTTGTCATGCCACTCTCCAATCCAGATTTTCCCATAACTGCTTCAAAATATAGATCTGACCATTCACCCTTCTGCTTAAATGCCTCCTCTCACTGCCCAGAGACTCTGAGGCAAAACCCAAAGCATTAACACCCAAGTAACCTCATCAACATTATTTCTGGGATCTCCCCAACTTAATCGCTGTACATTTTAGCCCCACCAAACTAATTGCCCCTTTACTCTCACATCGCTCTGCTTTTACACATGCTGTTCTGTTTCAAATACCTTTTCTTCCCACCCCAACTTTTCAACACATTAGCCCTGGGAGGCACCTCCCATGGGAAATTTTTCTCAGCCTCCCCGATCTGGGATAAGTGTCCTTCCCTCTAGGAACTCCACTATACTGTGCTATGATCATCTATGAATGGTGGATGGAATCAATTAATATAAAATGGGTCCTATCTCTCTTCTCTTCTACATGACATCACTTCAAATTCCATGTGTTCACCCTTGGCCATTCTTCTCCAGGCTAAATATCTGAATTTTTTCAAATACTCCTCATGATTTGGTATTCAAAACCCTAGTTCCCTTCCTCTCTCTCTAGGTCCCTAGTTCTCTCTCTAGTTTGGCAACACTGTTTTAAAGGATTTCTATTTTTGTTTCTGCCTGGAATATAGAAGTCAGAGCTCTTAAAGATATTTTCCATTACATCACATTTAGTCATTGTGGAAAATAATAATTGAGCCTCATCTGACAAGACTGAGCAATTCAGAAGCTGACAGGATCAGGTTCTTGTTCTGTATGAACTCGGCTATGCTAGTAAGGAAAGCATGTTCAAACCGTGTGCAGAAGCAATTATTTTATCTCAGACCCAAAACAAAAAACCCTACACCTCACTGAATCAAAATAATATCAGTCAAAACATTAAAACATGGAATCTCAATAGATGTTCAGTTAAACCATAGGATCAAAGGGAATGTTTTTAAAATTTCAAAAACTGAATTAAAATTAATTCCCTCAAAATATCTCAGTAGATCAGAATGACCTTTCCGGAGCCAGAAACAGAAGAAACAAAAAACTTGAAAATGTTTGGGGCATGGATACAACGTAACTATCATTAACACACAAAAACCCCCGCACCTCTAGGGACAGAGGAGATCTGCAGATTTCAAGAGCATACTGGTGCAGAATTAAATCGCCATTCCAAAAGCAGGACCTCCCAACACCTCACATAGGTTTTTGGTTTGTTTGTCTGTCTGTTTGTTTTTGCTTTTGAGACAAAGTCTGGCTCTGTCGCTCAGGCTGGAGTGCAGTGGCGCGATCTCGGCTCACTGCAACCTCCGCCTCCCGGGTTCAAGCGATTCCTGTACCTCAGCCTCCTGAGTAGCTGGGATTTACAGGCGTGCCCCATCACGCCCGGGTAATTTTTGTATTTGCAGTAGAGATGGCGTTTTGCCATGTTGGCCAGGCTGGTCTCAAACTCCTGACCTCAGGTGATCCGCCTGCCTCAATCTCCCTAAGTGCTGGGATTACAGGCGTGAGCCACCGCGCCCGGCCTCCCACAGGTTTTAAACTGACACACTGAGGATCAGAGCACCCATTCCTCCAAACTGTTCTCAACTTGGCCTCTTGTTCACTACTGTGTGTGCCTCCAGTCTCGGCCCCCATTACTCCCACATTCTCATACAGTAATAGCGTTACCTGTGCAACACAACATATATAATGGAAAAGGCCCATGCGCTGGTACCACCTCATCTGAAATCAAATTCAGCTTTGCTACTACCTGTTTAGCATTGGGTAATTTATTTAGGTTGATCACCCTGCAAAACGAAGAAGATACCCACTTCTAAGGACTGCTGTCAAATGAAATACATTACCACATGATATGCAATAAGAGGCCACGTATTAGCTGATTTCTTCTCCTCTTGCTGAATGCTTAGGAACCTAGGTTCTACTCAGAAAGCTACCATGTATTGACATGTGACCCTAAAAATGTGACTCACATCCTAGTTTCCAAATCCTTAAAATTTGGAACTGTGACAAACCACTGAGAGGTGCTTTGTATTCGCCTTAAGAAATAATCACATAAAAATAATGACTCCATCTCAACTTTTGTATCCTGAAATATACATAAGGGAGGGGAGGGGAGGAGATTTCAGCAATTACTGATGACAACCACTAGAAATGAAGACACCGTACAAACGCAAAAACATCGTGGCAGCTAAAAAGTCTGCCTTCCCTTCTTCGGCAGCGGGCTGCGACTCAATGAATCCCACTTCATTGAGAAATGTATCTCCGTACTCTGAAGGGCCTCTCCAGGCGGAAGAGGCCTGCCGGACGCGCCTTCCTCAAAGTGGAGGGTGGAGGCCGGCTCAAGGGTCCCCTACGCAGCCCAGCCCCGGCCCCGGCGGCCCGTGAGGCCGCGCCGCCACCGCCGATCCGGAGAAGATGCTGACAGGGAGGCGGCTGAGGCGAGGCCGCCGCTGACGGACCGCACTGCGGCACCTGCCTCGCAGTCACTCGCCCGCGGCCGCCCCGGACCCCCAAGCCCCGCGGCGCAGGGCCTTCCCAGGCACGTCCTGCCCGCCCCCGGCTCCTCACCCGCCACCAACGCCAGGAGCACGACAAACACAGCCATGGTGCCGCGCCGGCCGCAGCAGTGCAGGGCGACACGGAGCGAGCCGGCGGGACACGAGCGACAACCGCAGCGTGAGGGGGCGACGCGCTCGGACTCTTCCAGACTCCCGGGGCCCGTCCCTTCGTCGCGTCCGCTGGGACAGCTGCCGCTTTCGCCACCAATCACCAGCTACGTCGCGGCCTACGGAAGAGACGCAACTTGGGAAGCGTCAGTCTGATAGGCGGGGCTTAAAGTAACGGATGGAGAGTTTTGCCAATGGTAGGCAGCGACTGAAAAGTCGGGCAGTCCCGCCCCCCGATCGGGGATGACTGGTCACCAGGTGGGGCGTAGGGCGGGTGGTCAGAGTGGGTGATGGAGCCAGTCGAGAAGTCCCGGAGCCCACGGGTTGAGGCTGCCTCCCGAGTGCAGACCTTTCTGCCAGTCTCGAGCGATGGTCTCCAACCCGGATGTCTGGCTTTCCTGGTCGTGTGCCTCCGCCCGGCTAAGGACGCCAGCTATGAAAGGCGGGGCTGGTTAGGATTTCGCTCTAACAGGTACACAGACACCGAGCACCTGCTGGGAAGAAGCCAGGCGCAAAAGGGAACCCCTGCCCTCCACATCGTGGTGCCAGATAAAATACAGGACGCCCAGTTAAATTTGAATTTCATGTAAACAACGATTATTTGTTATGATGTCGCAATTAATTTATGGGACATACTTATATTAAAAGAAGTATTACTGGTTATCTGAAATGCAGATATAACTGGGTAGCCTATATTTTGATTCGCTAAATCTGGCAACTCTACCTCCAAAGGCTTTCCAATCTACAAGGAGTCATGGGACAGAAAGTTAATTAATTACTTAATTTGTCCATTCACTCAGTTTCCAATCTGGGCAAGGTGTTCCATGAGGATGTATGAAGGCTAGACATAGTAATTAGACCAGGATCCTCCCCTTCCGCAGTTCATAGTCTTTTGCCTATGATGTGAGGCAAGAAGGGGCACACTATAGCGTCTCTAGGTAGAAAATGACGCCCCAGCTGGTGACCTTGAAAGGTGGAAATGATTTCATATCCAAGGATAGGAGATGGGGAGATTTTTTCAGTGAAAACTGTAGGTAAGGTGGGGAGAAAGCCCAGTCAGGTTGAGCATCAGTAATCAAATAAAGAGATTATATGAGAGAGGAGGCACAGAGCTAAAACTTTCAGTTAGAGACATTGAGGATTTTAAATTGCACATAAGAGACCTACACTAAGGCATTTGAGCGTGATTTAGTGCACAAATGTAAAACAGATTTATTGGGGGGGGGCGGGGAAGCCTTACTGTTTCTTCAGTTCCCAGTCTCCATTTTCTTCTTGGAGTTTCCTGAGGGTGAAAAAATGAGAGTGAGTTAAAAGCAGTGACCCCAGGAGTTCCCCAGGTAGCAGACTCACCCTAGGAAAACCTTGCCCAACTGAAAACTGAATCAGAAAGACACTCTCAAAGCCAGGTGTGGTGGCTCACTCCTGTAATCCCAGCCCTTTGAGAGGCCAAGGTGGGAAGATCCTTTGACGCCAGGAGTTGAAAACCAGCCTGGATAACATAGCGAGGCCCTGTCTCTTTATTATTAAAAAAGAAAGAAAGCAAAAAAAGAAAAACACTCCCTAAAAAGTTTGAACTTTCTAGAACACACTATGCTTACCAAAGCCACTCCCAATTTAGGGAATAGAGTCGATTTCCTCACCTATCATCAAGAAACAGGAAACTCTCAAACTTGCTTTGCCTCTAGAAAATTTATACAAATGGGACTTTAGAGAACTCTGAAAGGAAGAAGAGAGATTTTTCCATTAGGAATGTGAAATTATTAGCACCAAAATGTCTAAAGCACCCTTCTAAAACGTCCACTCTAATGTGACTGACTCGAAAAAAATTAATCACTTGTGTTGTTGTTGGTGTTGTTGTTGAGACAGAGTTTCCCTCTTGTTGCCCAGGCTGGAGTGCAGTGGTGAGATCTCGGCTCACTGCAACCTCCAACTCCCGAATTCAAGCAATTCTGCCTCAGCTTCCCAAGTAGTTGGGATTACATGTGCGCACCACCACGCCCGGCTAATTTTTGTATTTTTGGTAGAGACGGGGTTTTCACCATGTTGGCCAGGCTGGTCTCAAACTCCTGACCTCAGGCGACCCGCCCACCTCAGCCTCCCAAAGTGCCAGGATTACAGGCGTGAGCCACCACGCCCCGCTGAAAAAAATTAATCACTTTTAAAAATTCATTTTTAAGCATGATAAATTCACAATCTCTTCACACCAACTAAAGTTTCATTCTTTGTCCATCTTTCTGCATGTCTTAGAACAGGTTTTGAATCACAGGCCCTGCAAGAGCTTATCTAAACCTTATTTAGGGACATAATCAGCTAAAAGTGGAGCAGACCTCCTGCGGTTTCATCCAGCTTGAGGAAACAGAGAAAGGAGTGAATGTCGCTGTTCTTAAAGGAGTTCTAGTACATTCTTATTTCTTTGAATTTAAGGAAGATGAAAAATTTTGTAAATGGACTGGAATATAAAATAAATCCCCACCCCCATCCCCATTTCCCCAGAAAACCTCGCAATCTTTCACACTCCATTTATATCTTGAGAAATAACATCCCTTTTTGAGCTAAGGGCGAATAACTTATTCTTTACATCTAAGGACCCTTTTCACCTGAGGTCGCAAAGACGCATTGTTGTTCCTTACAGCCTTGGAATTTAGCAAGATAAACATTGTCGGAAGCCCTCTCCTTGTTTCATGGATTGAGAGATTGAAGCCTAGGGAAGGGCATATGTACTCAAGGTCATATTCTGAATCGTCAGCAGTTCTGCTTGGTGAATGCAGCCCTGCTGATTCAATCTTTAGCGCTCAGTAAACAACTGGTGATGTACGGTTAACTTTTCCACTGAAGCATTTAGAGATGGATATGTGTGTGGCAGGGTAATACAATATTTGAAGTTATGACCCCATTTGTTAGCCTAAAAGAAGCCTTTTTCCCCTCTCGCCCCAGGCCAAATAGGCAAGACTGCAGCCATCCGTTGCCCTGAGGGGAGGACTCTCAGGAGAACCAGAAAACAAATGTCAAATTCTTGGCTCTTGAGTTTCAAAACTAGAGGTCCCGATGCAAGATTTGAAAGAATACGTAATTCCATTTGCTCCCTAGGTCCCGCCCTCACCCCCCAATTAAGTCCAGCAGTGAGTTCTGAGTGATCCCAGAGTGAGCTCAGTAACATGAGCTGATCTCTGCAAATGAGACATCCCATCCAGGAGCCCTGTGGAGGCGAAGATCATGCCCCTCTCACAGACCATGCAGTTAAAATTAAGAATTTCTGTTCTTCAAAAGGTACTGTATACAGTATGGAAAGGTGTGGGGGAGGGCAGAGCAGCTTGACAGTGCAAAAACCCAACTAATACTATCTAGGTGAGGTGATCAAGGTCAACACCAACAGTGATCGGTCATGTTGACAGTGTGTGCCCTTGATGTGATACAATGATAATGGCAGGCACTTCACCTCTATGATCTTCCTCCCCCAAACCCATCACCCCAGTCAAATCGTGAGAAAAACATCAGACAAATGCCAATAGAGGGGCATTCTACAAAATATCTGACCGCTGCTCCTCAGAGGTAATCAAAAACAAGGAAAGTCTGGGCCGGGTGCAGTGGCTCACGCCTGTAATCCCAGCACTTTGGCAGACCTAGGCGAGTGGATCACTTGAGGTCAGGAGTTCAAGACCAGCCTAGCCAAAATGGTGAAACCCCATCACTACCAAAAAATACAAAAATTAGCCAGGTATGGTGGTACGTGCCTGTAGTCCTAGCTACTCAGGAGGCCAAGGTGGGAGAATTGCTTGAACCTGGGAGGCGGAGGTTGCAGTGAGCCAAGCTTGTGCCACTGTAATTTAGCCTGGGTAACAGAGTGAGACCCTGCTTCAAAAGAAAAAAAAAAATTAGCCAGGCATGGTAGCACACACCTATAGTCCCAGCTACTGGGAAGGCTGAGACAGGAGGATCACGTGAACCCAGGAGGTTGAGACTGCAGTAAGTCAAGATCTCATCACTGCACTCCAGCCTGGGCAACAGAGGGAAACCCTCTCAAAAAAAAAAAAAAAACCAAAAAAACAAAAAAACAAAAAAAAAAAACAACACAACAACCAGAAACTATATTTTTAAAGAATCCAGCATAGGTGACAAAAGTTTAAAGAAAAGCAAGGAAACGGTTACCATAAAAAATTCGAATAGTGATTACCTCCACGGTGGAGGGGAGGAAGATGTGTCTGAAAGAGACATGCAGAAGTATTTGGGCATGCTGGTCGTTTCTGAGTGGTCGTGGTGGTTTTTACACTAGTGTTCATTTTGTGATTATCCATATTCTGAGCATTGAAATTGTATGTTCACTTGTGTGCTGTATTTTCCCGTAGAAAGGTTTT